>NC_042300.1:12641483-12674683 GCF_901000725.2 Takifugu rubripes | reverse complement strand
CCGAACACTTAATGTGCTATTTTGGACCGATGCTAGCGGTGACGGGGTCTGTTGTGCTCTTCTCACCGTTGGTCTGTGTTTGCCAGACGGCGTCAGCCATGCCCCAGAGAGCAGCCAGCAGAAAGAAGACATGGAGCTGTTTGGGATCAGGCTTCCAGAGCAGGAAGGTGATGATGCAGGAGAGGTTCGTTGCTGCAGCTGAACCATGCACAGATTGGAAGAATTAGCAGAATTAGAGCGGAACGTGATGCTGTAGCACGTTCCTGAGAGAGGAAGGAGGAGAGGGAAAGTTTACCCAGACACATGAGGGCGGCTCTCCCCGTGTATCGAGCCAGTCTCCCGAAGAGGAACGAGGAGATGGAATTAGTTGCTCCGAAGCACATCATCACAAAGCCAATGTAATGGATCCCCAACGCGCACGTCACATAGTTCTGTGGAGGAGCAGAACAATTCCAGACTTCAGTCACCCGGAACATTTTGTCTAAAGCCAAATTTCCATCTACACCGGGGGTGTTGAACCCAAGTCCTCAAGGGCCGTAATCCAACCAGGTTTTCTAACCGACTCGACGACAGAATCTCACACCTTCGTCTTCCACTTGCTGAAGCGGGGAGAACAGAAAACCTGAGGTGATTGGATCCCTCGAGGACCGGGTCTCGCCCCCCATCTAGAACATCGAAACCACGTCAGGGTGCCTGCCTTGGTGTACTCCCCGACAGGAAGCTCTGCTCGAAGCCGCTGTACATGGTGAGGGGGACGACCAGCAGCAGCCTCCGGTCCTTCAGCAGTCGGAACGTGGCCAGGAAGGTCTTGCAGAAGGGCTCCCGTTTCTCTCTGAACCGGGAGGCTCGGTCCCGGTCGATGTCGTCCAGGAACACGGCCACGATGAGCATGGCCAGCACCCCCGCGCCTACACACACACACACACACACTCACGGGTTACGTGTGAGGCGGTTCTCCTCCGACGCCGTCACGGTTGTGCCCGTACCGATTGTAACAGCCGAGGAGCGTCTGCACTACTTCCTGTGCAGGCCTGGGGGTGGTGCCGTTGCTCTGGACGACCAGGCCACACTCGGTCACTCCGCAGGTCCTCAGTTGCTCCTCTGGGATTTCAGCTGTAAACACACAAACACGCTTGACATCTTGGCTCGTGCCTCCAGTTTACTGGTGCTCTTCTCACGATGAGGAGAAGCGAGCGAGCGAGTAACGCGATGATGACGAGTGAAGCTTCAGGTGCCAACGGAGTCCAGAGCAGAGCCAAGATAGGCCGGGATCATCGCCACATAGTTCCAGTGGAACACACGTTTACCATTCCAGACGTACAGAAGCCGCCGCAGCAGTTGGACCTTGGATGGGTGGTTGGACCGGCGCCATCGCGCTGCTGTCGTGATTAGTGGCGTTCGGAACGGACTTTGAGTACTTTGTTTGGTGGCGATGACCCGCTCATTTACTGTAATCAGTTCTTTAGGATATCGGCTTCATCTGCTTCAGTGCAAAGCTGATCAGGCTTGTTACGTTACCACGGTAACACAACACCCCCCCTCCACCCTTCCCAGCCCCGGTCCGCACCTATTTTGGTGTCCTGTCCGAAAATGAGCGACGACATGAGGTTTCCCCACACGCCCGACGACTGGAAGATGAAGAAGAAGATGCCGAAGTACTGGTTGATGACGTCGGGGGCGCGTTTTCCTTGGGCGGCGGCCTGAGTGTTGCCGGAGATGGTCAGGTACGTGCACTTGGCCGACCACAGGGGAGCGCCGCCCAACCCCAGGATCACCGAGGTGGGCATGAGAGTGTACCTGGGAGTGAAACGGTAACCGCTGTTACGCTGTTTGGACCTTTCCGATGGTTTTTGCTGGAGTTGCGGGTTACCATCCAGGGTAGAGGTTCCCCAGCGAGTAGGAGACGTAGCAGCCCATCCCCGCCACCACCGTCCACTTACAGCCCAGGTTTTTGATCATGATGGGCGGCAGGAACATGGAGGAGATGATGATGGAGGCATAGATGATGCTCAGAGAGGCTACGCCCATCCCCTCCTCTGCGTTCAGGCTGCTCTGCACCAGCGAAGGGGGGACAAACGGGTTTAATGGAGCTCTGGTTTCTGGGAAATCTCACATCCGATGCACATTATTAAGGAAAACGGATCATTACACGGATCAAACGTGCTGTCGGAGAGCCAGGGTCAGGCTGGGATTAAAAAAGGGCTGCTTCTCTTCTATTTTAGAAATGGAAATGCTTTAATCTGCTCAGGAGAACTCAAGTGTCTGCTGTGGTTCAGCTATTCGGAGATCATAGATTGAAAGATTAATAAATGCAGCAGCTATGGGGAATATTAAAAAATCATCATTTGCTAATTTTCCTGACCTGTAAGTTCTGCAGGCCTCCAGCAGCCATGAACAGAAACAGGAAGCCGACAGACACCACCAGGACGTTCTTCAGGTTCCTGCTGAGCATCGTGGCCTCCGGGAAATCTTCAGGGTAAACTTCAAGAATCGGGAAAACAAAGTTCCAAAAAACTGAGTCGCTTGTCAGGAAGTCGCCCGATAACTTTCTGCCTGTGACAGGACGTTAATTCACTACTAATCGCTTCAAGGAGAGCAAAGTCCATCACACCCCCCCACAGGGCTCCAGCCCAGATTGCGACATCTCGTAAACGCTGCCCCCCTTTTTACAAGAGTGGGGTCAGAACTTCCACAGCAGCAGATTATTGATGAATAAGAGGTGGAATCTCCGTCCCCTCGGATGATTTTCCCTGGGATGATCAAGAGCCGACGGAGCTGGGTCCCGTCGGGAAACCTCAGCAGATAACAAGTGGTGGCAACTCCAGATAATCTGAGCGTCCCAATCTGGAGTTGTAAAGGCACTTTTAATGGTGGCTCGGCCCTCCGATAACGTTGCTGGTTTATATCCATTATGTAATTTGTCCTCACGACTGAACACGTTTGTCTTAACGTGGTGTTTTTCTGTTTTGGGGTGTTTGACAATCAGAACAGACAAAAACTGTTGATGACAGGAGGTGGAGAACATAGTTGAAACGAGCTGACCACAGGCAGCAGAGATCACATTTGGATGTGGTTCGGGTCATTTTCATACAAGAATTTATTCCTGATCCATCAAAAGCCGAAACAGTCAAAACACGAGTCGTTCTAATCCAAAATAGGAACCTTGGGTACACAACAGTCATTTGATACAGACTACTGGTCATTAAACATGCAGGTGAGAGCTGCCTATGGAATCACTTTGTTATATAAGGATGGTTTATTATGTGTTACGCAGTCTTGTTGAAAGTTAAGTCTTGAAGCTGATCACATGGTGTGTTTTGCCTTTTAATCACTAGTAGAACATTTACTACACTTACATGGGTTTGGCTTTTTTGCGTTTCCATCCGTGCAAAGGATTATGGGTATTTTGTCCCCCCCCGCCCCCCACCTGTGGATCATCTTTACTGTGCCATTTGGCGCCCCCTGTCGGATCAATGCTGGTACAGCAGGTCTCAGCCGAAGTCCCTTATCATTCCTGTTTGTGGGAACAGTTCCCAGCTGTGCTGCTACAACAACTGAGTAAACTAATGATCAACGCTTTAGTAACCGTACATCTAGTAATAGTTAATTAATAATAATGTCATAGCGGTGATGTGACACGTTGAGCGGAGACTGGAAAACCAAAGGTCGTGTGAACACGTGTAGAACAACTTTAGTCTAAAACTCTAAGGAGAAACATTTGCGCAGTGATGAGTTTAGCAGTGATGAATAAATGAGGATGAAAGGGTTAAGGTTAGGGTTAAGGTTAAGGTTAGGGTTAAGGTTAAGGTTAGGGTTAGGGTTAAGGTTAGGGTTAGGGATGAAAGTCGCGCAGGTCCATGAAAATACTTGGATAAGTTACATGAAATATCCAAAAATGTCGTCCAGAAGGAGAAAGTGAGCATCGCTAAACTGTCAAAATCTCCAGACTTCCATTTGAAAAGGTGGAAACAGAAAGAAGAAAGAGAGAAGCACTCGGTGGGGCTGTCGTGAAGCTCGTGAATCCCGCACATCCCGCTATTTCCCCGCGTTTCCCCGCATCTCGGCGCTGCTGCAGCAGAACTCTGCTCGGACCTCAAACATGGACGTAACCGTCTCACCTTTGCTGAAGAGGTCAGAGTGGAATTTACTGTCGTAAAGAAACCACATTCCAGCGTGCAGGTCTTCATCCATATCTCTGCCTTCCCTCTGCGTCTCCATCTCTCACACGCTCGCGTGCACTCCCTCCTCGTGCTATTTGCTAGATGAACCCATCGCCCTCAACTTAACGATTGTCGCGATTTGGCATCACACCTCTTCCGCTCCAAATGCAGCCAAAACTGTGTCTTTATTCCTCCAGTGCCGGTTGATGCATTAAGAGCACATACCTAGGAACCTTTTACATGCACTAGTTTCCCACG
The DNA here is from genome assembly GCF_901000725.2 of Takifugu rubripes. Lineage (NCBI taxonomy): Eukaryota > Metazoa > Chordata > Actinopteri > Tetraodontiformes > Tetraodontidae > Takifugu > Takifugu rubripes. Next base: position 12,670,265 of record NC_042300.1, on the reverse strand, counting down.
GCACACGTTCGGGGGAACACCACAGCCTGTTCCCGGTACTCATGCAACGCTTGCATCTTTAGATCGCAAACCTGAAAATATTGACCTATTTGAGGTTAGTTGTGCGAAGAGAAAAATGTGCTGCCTTCTGGGGTACTTGTATGGCTAAAATAAGGAGGTAGAGTACCCACGAAAACTATTTTTGAAGGTTTGAAGAATTATTTGTCGCGAATTTCTTCCCACGTGGGAAGAAATAAAACATTTCATTCATTTCCGTGGCCACACAATGACGACGGGAAAATCAAAAATCAGGTTAGTTATTGACTCACTTCTCCCCAAATTTCAGGCTCTCCCTCAACTATAAATATGATGTGTTGATGAGCAAATGGTTCCATTCAAGGCAGATCGGCCCTGATGCAGAACTTCCCCACAAAGCCCAACAAATGGGGATACCAAATGGGTGTGCTGTGTGACACACAAGGTCTGGTGCCTTCGTTGACAGGGGAAGGTGATCCTGCACCGGCCCAAACGGACCCTGGAGCCGGTGGGAACATTGTGCTGAAACGTGCACGTTATCCATGAAAATGTCCAGATAAAGAAGGATGGAGGAGCATCTGAGGAGCAGCAGGCTAACGTGGACACACGCTAACGTGGACACACGATAACTTGGAGACACGCTAACTTGGAGACACGCTAACGTGGACACACGATAACGTGGACACACGCTAACTTGGAGACACGCTAACGTGGACACACGCTAACTTGGAGACACGCTAACGTGGACACACGATAACGTGGACACACGCTAACTTGGAGACACGCTAACGTGGACACACGATAACGTGGACACACGATAACGTGGACACACGATAACGTGGACACACGCTAACTTGGAGACACGCTAACGTGGACACACGCTAACGTGGACACACGCTAACTTGGAGACACGCTAATGTGGACACACGATAACGTGGACACGCGCTAACGTGGACACACGAGTCGTCAGGGGCGATTGTTGCCAGCACGTTAGCCAGTGCCCAGCCTGTTTCCATCATACGATGATGGGATGGAAAACTGAAGGAACATGTCTGGAATGCCCGAGCATCACCAGCCTGAACAAGGTGACATTCCCAACAGCAGGAGTTAAGGAGCAGGTTGTGTTTGATGACAGTGGCTGTTACAGGAATAAAAGAAGCTTCGTTCCTGAGATGGGAACAGGTGGTTTTTACCCTTATTGCCTGCTAATTTGCATCATAGCTACATTTATATCCATTTGATGTCTTATACTCAAATAACACTCAATTTAGCATCGACTTAAAAGCAAAAACACACCAAATTATTATTTTCTTTTTTTATATAATTGGAAATAGGTTCAGGCATTAAGGGGTTAAACCAGGAGCTCCAGTTGGGCGGGTTCCCTCGGACATACCGAACGCTTATCTCATTTCCTTTGTATCTTTGTTTAGACTTTTTCAAGACATGTTTTCACACGGATAAAAAAGCCAGAATTAGCCAAAAGGCCCGTTTTCATCTGCAGTCACGATGTTAAAAACACTCAAATATATTTAAAGAGTAAAATCGTGGTGAGACACGTGACCCGGCACCGATGCAGCGAACGACACACAAAACCCACAACACAAGATACACACTCACAGATACACACTCAAACACTCGCTGCACCATCGGGAACGTCGGTGCTGGCCGACATCGTGGTGTTGGTGAAGGTCTCGGACCTCCGTTTCATCCAATTTGCATTAGTTTGGGTTTTTTGGGAACTACCTCCTAGTTTTTCAATAGAATTCCAGGTTCTTTTGGAATTGCCCCTTGCACTAGGCCGCTTTAGATGTTCTTATTTCTCAATGAGATAACTTCAAAGAGTTGCTTTCATCCGTATCACGTCATTCTTTTTAGCCTTTAGTTTAATTATTCATGCAAATTGTAGAATAAGTTGTATTTTGTTGGCAAATTTAGAAAATTCCTGATCTAGATTTTTGCCTGTGAGTCATTCATCCCAGTTTTCTTCGTGGATCGAATCTTGGAAATGTTGGTGTTCCTGTTTTGGGATCAGTGTAGGATTCAGTAGTGGCCCAGGGTTCGAAGCGCCTTTTCATTTATTTTTCTTGTGACCATTAAGAGATTGTGATCAGACAAGCCTGTCAGCATGTGGTCTGATTCCAGATCCTCTCTGGCCTGTTGGGAGAAGCGAGATCCGTGTGAGTCCTGGTGGAGTTTGGAATTCTAGTTAATTACCTGAGATCTGGTCCTTACACCCACAACCTTTTTCCTAACTTTGGTAACTTCCCATTGAACATGTTCTCCCTGAGCCTGCGTGGGTTCTCTCCGGTCCTCCGGCTTCCTCCCACAGTGCAAAGACCTGCATGATTGGGGATTAGGCTCATTGGAAGCTCTAAATTGCCCGTAGGTGTGAGTGTGAGAGAGAATGGTTGTGTGTCTATACGTGTTAGCCCCTGCGATCGACTGGCGTCCAGTCCAGGGCGCCCTGCCTCCGCCCACTGAGCTGGGATAGGCTCCAGCCCCCCCGCGACCCTCAGTGGAGGAACAAGCGCTGGAAAGTGAGTGAGTGAGTAGTTCACATTTACATGTGTTAGCTAAGCTCAGTTAGCATCTAAATAGTTTCCATCACGTGACATATAACCCACGTAATACTTTTCAGTAATTATTATTATTCTTGTTGTGGGAGGAAATAATGAGAGACGTGGGTGGTTGGAGAGATGTCACCAGACTGACCTCAGGCTCAGCACCCGCTGTAAAGAATAGCAGCCCATTGAAATGGTTAATTCTGCTGCTTTAACAGAATGGCCAATCAGAGCAGAGATTCAGGAGACCTGGGAGGACAGTCGCTTGGTGGACTTTAAGGGGTGTGTGTGTGTGTGTGTGAGAGAGAGAGAGACCTCTTCCATTTTCAGTTGTATTTTCATGTTTCTTTCTTGTTTTCTTCGTTTTAGCTTTTAATTCCGGATTATTCCGGAATTAAAGTGTAAAACTAATTATGAACTATCCAGAATGTCACAGGTGTTGGCCCGGTAACATGACCGTGAACATCGAGGGTTTAATATCCTGCAGCGTTGGAGTCCGTTTAATCTCGGAGTTCTTCAGGTTCGGGTGCGGCCCAGCAGGGGGCGCTCTACTCCGTCTGTTTAATGAGATCAGCTCTGAGCTCAAAGTTCTGCAGGTTTTCTTTAAAAACCACCAAGATCAGGAAAATTTAGAGTTTTTAATCTTTCTGGCAGTGTTAAAAAAGTAAAGTTAGAGATTTGAATGAGGCATTTGACTCTTGAGCTGGGTCACAGTCTGGTCCCAGAGTCCCCCGGTCCTGGTCCCAGCGTCCCCCGGTCCGGTCCCAGAGTCCCCCGGTCCGGTCCCAGCGTCCCCTGGTCTGGTTCCCAGCGTCCCCCGGTCTGGTCCCAGCGTCCCCCGGTCCTGGTCCAGAGTCCCCCGGTCCGGTCCCAGCGTCCCCTGGTCTGGTCCCAGAGTCCCCTGTTCTGGTCCCCAGCGTCCCCTGTTTTGGTCCCAGCGTCCCCCGGTCCGGTCCCAGCGTCCCCCGGTCTGGTCCAGCGTCCCACGGTCCGGTCCAGCGTCCCCTGGTCCTGTACCTGTCTGGCTGCTCGTGGGAAGAAAACAATCCTGACACACATTCTTTTGGTGCTCTGCAAAACTTCCCATTTTCTCTTCCAGTCCTTCCTCCCTCGCCCCCAAATCCCTCCTGGAATCTCAGACCTGTGTGTGAACCAGAGTCAGAGTTCCTGGAACACTGAGCCTGATCCGGCCGCTCCCATGACCAAGCAGGCCTCCAGGTCCCGTATTATCCCTCTGAGCCCGAAAAACCCAGATCTGCCTGTAGGACCCAACTCCCACCTCCTGGTTGCTGAAGAGCCTGCAGAGAAACAGTCGCTGGTGGTCTGTTACCAATCAAACTAGGTGAGCACACACACACACACACGCACACACACACGTGCACACACACACACACACACGTGCACACACACACACTCACACGTGCACACACACACACACTCACACGTGCACACACACACACACACACAGACGCTCACACACATCTGATTTTAATAAAGCACAGACATTCTTCCAAGCCATAAATAATAAAGACTTCCAGCCAAATAGATGTTTGTAATCAGTAATTAAATTTTGATTGTTCAAAGGTGGAGAAACAGGGACAAACATGTCAACCCAGACTGAAATTAAAATATATGTGGTCGAAGTTTCTATTTGTTCATTTATTTCAGTGCCATAAAAGTCAGGATGGAACCAACTTGACCAAGATGCTTTAAAACCCGATTGTTGTGTCACCGTTTCCCCGACGACCCGAGACTTCCTGATGACGTCATTCCAACCTGCTCAGTCAGAAAATTGGAATTAAAAGGTGCTTGGTCGTTATCACAGCCCTGCAGAGCAAAGACTCCCGGTTGGAGGGGGGGGGGTCTGGAGGAGGGGGGGGAGGGGGGGGGGGGGTCTGGAGGAGGGGGGAGGAGGTCTGTGGGGGTCTGGAGGAGGGAGGAGGTCTGTGGGGGTCTGGAGGAGGGAGGAGGTCTGGGAGGTCTGGGGTGGTCTGGAGGGGAGGAGGTCTGGGGGGTCTGGAGGAGGGAGGAGGTCTGGGGGGTCGGAGGAGGTCTGGGAGGGTCTGGAGGAGGTCTGGGAGGGTCTGGAGGAGGGAGGAGGAGGTCTGGGGGGGTCTGGAGGAGGGAGGAGGTCTGGGGGGGTCTGGAGGAGGTCTGGGAGGGTCTGGAGGAGGGAGGAGGAGGTCTGGGGGGGTCTGGAGGAGGGAGGAGGTCTGGGGGGTCTGGAGGAGGTCTGGGAGGGTCTGGAGGAGGGAGGAGGTCTGGAGGAGGGACAAGGTCTGGATCCATCCATGGAGTCTCAGGATAAGAGGCAGGAATAGATGCTTGTGAATAATTATTGAAGTTGCAGTTTCACAATCCCAGTATTCCCAGTATTCCCAGTGTCGGCAGCAGACTCTGACTCCAGGCTTCAGCAGCTTCTGGCGTCATCACCCCCCCCCCCCCCCCCCAACACAGGGAGGTGTCAGTCTGCTCCTGTCACCGTGACACATGAGAGCTGAGCTCATTCACCACACAGGCTCCATGGTTCCATGATCAGACGCTCAACGGCAGCAGGATCACAAGGACCACCTGGTTCTGCAGGCATCGAGTTGAACATTCATGAATGATTATTGTTCTTTTCAAATGAAATGTTGAGTTTGAACGCCGACAGTCTGGATGCTCGATGTGCACGAGATCCTCCTCCTCAGCCTCCTCAGGTCAACAGCTGAAGACCTCACCTGACTGGCTGCTGGGGTGTGTTCTGGTCCATGCATGAGGACCAAAGTATGCATTTACTAGCAAAGTGAGGACATCTTGGTTGCTCCTCACACTGAAATGTCTGTTTGAGGGTTGGAGCTGGGTTTAGGTTGGGGTTTGAGGCGTGGTTAGGGTTAGGGTAAGGCTAGAGAATGTGTGGTGTGTGCGTGTGTGTGTGTGAGAGAGACAGAGACACCAGAATCCATTGTTTATGTTTGCTGACATGGTGCATCCTTCATGGCGGTAGCACAATGAACGGGCGATGTAGAGATGCTGAGCACAACACTCCACGGCTTTATTTAGCTGAATGCCTCCCACCCCCCACCCCACCCCACCCCCTCTGACGTGCACACCCATCTAGGACAGCTACAGAAAGATGCAGCTTTTTTTAATGCTTTTTGCAGCTCCTGCTATATTTGAGCACATGGGGGGAGGGTCATGCGTTTTTTATGTATTTTTAAATCTAAAGTAAATACAGCGCTCGCTGGATCGGACAGAGGAACGTCGCTGCCCTGGAACGCGTTGACCTGGACCTTCTGACACCGTTTGTAAATGAGCGACAACATCCAGCTGTTGGCAGATGTCGGTGTTGCCACTGCTGGGAGAACAAAGCTCAGGCCTTTCATCTCCTCATAGCCACGTCGCCCATTTCCAGTGTTCTGCAGGTTAATCTGAACAGAACCTGAACAAAAACAGACGGCGGCGCTGGAATTTCCGGCAGCGCTCACGTTGGCCTAAAGTTCCTGCGACGCCTCCGAAGCTCCGAGCAGCTGCAGAACAAACAACTGTGTTCCTGCGTTTCTCTCAGACTCCATCAGCACAAAGCGGAGGAGTATCAAGATTGAATTCGAGAACATCGCCCGCTCGCTCGGCGGCTCCGTGAGGAGCGAGAGATGATGAACAAAAGACTCGCCGTCAGAAAAAACTGCCATGAATTATTCAGGTCTCCATTGTGTTCCCTCCATTTATCTCTCAAGCCTCCTTTCTCTCGCACACGCTGGAAGCTGCCTGAAGATGTGTGTGTGTGAGCGTGTGTGTGTGTGAGTGTGTGTCGGGGGGGTGTTGCTGTTCTCACATTCTTGTGAAGACCCTGTTTAAATGCTGTGTCACAGTTCAATGGTACCCCCCCACACACACACACACACACACACACACTTTAATTAGCCTGATAATTAGACAAGCACATTACAGTTGCTGCCAGCCTGCAGCCGAGGACTGTGGGAAACGTAGGCCGTCTGAGCGACTCCTTTATGGCAGCGATGGCGAACGACCAGGAATGCTGTGAGGCTTTTCTGAGGAGGGAGGATGAAAGGAGCGGTTGGGAGGTTGACAGTCACTCATGTTTGATTCAAGATTCAAGATGCACTTTATTCGTCTCCGTATGGAAATTGACTTGATGGAAGCTGAGATCTGCTGCTATTTTATAATTGAAGGAAATTCAAGTGGACGGTGCAGATGTGAAACTTTTGGTTCGATTCAACTTTCTTTACAAAGCGTCTGTTTCAGTCAGGATTGTCTCCAGGTGCTTTACAGAAACCCCCCCGAGCCTGAACCCCCCCAAATTAGCCCTCTGATAGGCCCTCCTATGGGGGGACCCTCCAAACACACCAGTTTATTCACAGAACGTGTGGGCTTCTCCCAATCTGCTTCTGTATCTTGTTTTGGATTCAAACCTGTCAGGAAATATTAGAGCTGATGAGTAAATGTGGGGGAACCGCTGCACGACCTTCCAGAGCTACGCAGGTGAGCACAACTCCTTTAGGAGCCCAAAGGACAGCAAACAGCTCAGAGCGCTCCTCAATTAGCTCATCGACGCCTCTGGTGAAGAAATTACACAGACAAATGTCTTTCATTTATTTGTGACATAATATTTCAATATATTGTCTGTTGCCACTAGGGAATACCTGTTTCCATGGAGATAACCTTTACAAACACACATTCTGGTCAGGTGTTTACACTGATTTTGATCGGGAAACATTGTAGCTGTAATATGACGGGCGATTAGTGTCCGTCTTACCTGCCGTTGTGCAGAGCTTAGAACTACAATATTAGCATGCTATCCAAAGCCAGCTGCTAAAGTCCTTGTTTTCAGGATCGGGCCACACCGCTGACACGCCACAAACTGGTTCCTTCTGCTTACTCAGTTTCTCTCGACACCGTTGAGGCGGCAGGAACGCAGGTACGGCAGCTTTTGGTCGGCTCAGGAACTGGTCCGACAGGCAGGACGGCCCTCAGTCTGCATCTTAGCTCCGCTCCGACACACAAACAGACGGATGTTTGGGAGCCGTCGTCAGCCTGACTCATCGCCGAGGATGTTTCAATCGCCACGGAAACAAGAATGTGAACAGCGGTTCACATGCGTATTCAGTTGTCTGTTTAGGTGTGTGTGTGTGTGTGTGTGTGTGTTTGTGTTTCCATTCTGTGTTTCTGCATCAGGAAATCTGACCTAATGAAGTAGCACTGGTGGAGAACACACCACCCTGTGCACCCACACACACACACACACACACACACACCCTTCTCCATCACATTCCATTCCATCATGCTGCTCCGTTGTGCTGAACGTCACACTTTGTTACGCTAGTTTCTGTTAAGCCACATGCTTTTGTAACTTGTCTGACAAAGATAGGAAAAAATGATCAAACACACACTGGTGACACTACGTAAACCAAACGTGAGTAAATCATTGTTGCAACAGTGTAGAGACGGATGCCTGCCGTTATTATGGGATGTGTTGTTGCCTCTAACCCATGACCCGGTGAGGTTCTGTAGCAGGGTGAGAGCTCTGCAGGACTGAGCCTCAGATCTGGGCGGCAGTCGGCACCCGGTGGCTCCCAGACCTGCGCTGGTCGACCACAGATGCTGCTCAGGAGGCCCATCTGGCCTCACAGGCTGTTCCCCCGTCAGGACGACTGTTGCATCGAGAGGAAACGGGTTTGTACCATCGTTTGGTTTTCATCTGTTTGGGCGCCCGAACCGAAGGAAAGACAGCAGCACCGACTCTGGTGTCCTGTCGTGCTCGCTCGGTGTGTTTGTCACCATCGTGACGTTAGCATGTGTCGGCCATCGCTGCTGCCACGGCCTGGAACCGCCTCCTCCACACATGCCCCCCGACACTAATGCTCGGCTCGGCTCGGCCCGACAGCACCAGACAGCCCAGTTCCACCAGGTTATTCCAGCCCCTGGTCCTGCAAAACAATGATGCATCTACAGTCGCCGAGTTTGATCTCTGATGATTCCTGTTGTGTTGGACACATAAATGAAAATGAACGAACCACAGATAAAATGTGTTAAATAATAAAACACATAAGAATATTATTTTCTATCCAATAGCTGGTTGTGACGTTTAATGAACGTGAGAAACGACAGAAACGGAACGTGAATCATCCCTCAAACGACTCTTCAGCCTCAGCTGGTCGTGTTGTGTCGTGTGTCAGGCTGCATGAAGAGGAGCCGGACAGGAAAGGGATCAGGAAACACAGCGGTTCCTAAAAGTGTGTGTGTGAGTGTGAGTGAGTGAGTGTGTGAGTGTGAGTGTGAGTGAGTGTGTGTGTGTGTGTGTGTGTGTGTGAGTGTGTGTCTGTGTGTGTGAGTGAGTGTGTGTGTGAGTGAGTGTGTGTGTGTGAGTGTGTGGGTGTGTGTGTGTGGGTGTGTGAGTGTGAGTGAGTGTGTGAGTGTGTGTGTGTGTGTGAGTGCGAGTGAGTGGTCCATCGGCCCAGAGTGGGACACCTTGCCCTACTTCTGCTGTTGGAGCTTGGTTTTGTCCAGTTCCTCCACTCCTCCCTCCACCTCCACACGCATCCTGTAGGGACACATTTCACACCAGGGCAGATGTTTCCTGCTGCACCGTGTGGGAGAGAGAAAAGGCCGTAGATGGCGAGAACACAACAGGAAGAGAGAAAGGCGTGTCGATAGATAACCCTCTGAGTCAAACGCTCACCCATCACACAGGCCTAAAATTAACCCCCCCGTTCAGCAAGTCCGGACAGACGCCAGGTTCCATCCGTCTAATTATATTTTGACTCGTTAGGTTGATGCCATCAAACCTCAGGAATGTTGCGGTTTGATGGGAGATGTTCTGTCTGCTCTCACTGAGCGGCTGAGGCCCTAACCTTCTCCCCTCTTTATCTTCCCGAGCTCAATCCGAGACGCTTAAATCCTCCTCGCAGCAGAAAGTTCTGCTCCCCTCCCAGATCAGTGGGATAAAGGTGACGTCAGTCCCGCCAGTCTCGACAAAGTACGCACTTTTGATCACAAATGAAAGATAGAAATTCAAACTCACTCTGATACTCGCCTCCTCTTTGTCGACTGTCTGGTTTTTTCCTCAGAGTTTTTATCTTCTGGCAACTTTTAAAGAGCTTTTAGCTCATGGGTCTGTGCCCCACATCACAGCAGGCTCACGGCGTCCTCTACCTTTGTGATTAAGTCCCAGCTCAGGCTCCCATTATCAATGCTCGCTTGTTATCTCTACGCTTTGCTCCCTCCTCCTCCTTTGAGCTAAAGTTTCCACCGTTTAGAACCTGGAAGAATTAGTGACTAAACCAAACAGTGAGCGAGATAAAGGAGGAGGCTTTTCTTTGCTTAATGGTATCAATTATTTTGAAAAGCCAGCAGATAAAGGCGGTTTTGTGTGGTCACAGCGTGACAAAATAGCTGATAGAGTATCGGAGGACAAGGACATCACAACTGTGACTCACATGTGAGTGTGTGAAGCGCAGAAGCAGCTTGTGTGTGTGGGTGTGTGTGTGTGTGTGTGAGACTCAACATGACAACATCAGTCAGATAGAGGAAGTGGCTGGGTTATCTGGTGAAGTTGGTTTCCTGTTGAGGTTTCTCACTTCTGCTGCCGATTTCACTCAAATCTCACACGCCCGCAGTGGGAGGAAATGGGTGAGTTAAATCAGAGCGTGTCATCGGGTGCCGTCACTTGGCGGTAGAAGCCCAGAGCAGCACTTCCTGCCGCTCTGACCGTAGATCCAGATCCCTCCCCGCTGTTTCCGTGTGTGTGTGATCAGCTGGTCTGATAAACCGCTTTTTCATTCATTACTCTCACATGACATCATCACTGCTCTCACACCCACAGGGTCGGTGGCTGACGTGTTCAGAAGAAACCGGGCCCCGATCTCGGGACACGGTCACGACACCTCTCACATGGGTCTGATATTTGGTGGCTTTTCTGCATCACACACAGCTGGGAGATAATTAGGAGTGTTTACAGAGATGAAGCAGATGAGGCTCACACACACACACACACACACACACACACACTCGCTATAAAATCTGTGGCTCATAATTTCAACACCTGTAAGTGCGCGTGTGTGCGTGTGAGGGCCTGGGAGTGCTAACCTGGTTAGGGTGCTGGATTAACACACAAAGGTGACCCCCCCCACCCCACCCCTCAAAGCAGATGACTATGAAGAAGCTGCGTGTGCACGTCAGCAATAATCCCAATAAATGTAAAGATCAGAGCGGAACCGCGTAAACAAAGTGTGAAAAGGGTTCGAACAACTCGAGGAGACGTCTCCGTGGCCCTCGTCGCTGCCATTTTAACCCGTTTTCCCCACCGAACAGCAGCCTCACGACTCGTGCGCGTCGGGGCTGCAACAGTTAACACTTTGCGCGTGCCCGGGAGGCCATCCAGAGTCCATCGCGAGCGAGCACGGGCACTGGCACGCGGGGAAGCGCGAGCCAGCGACAGATCAGACAGCAGGTCGGTGAGCGCAGACGAAGCAGCGAGTCCTGGCGACCGAAGCGCCGATCTGAAGCGTTGATTCCTGCGCCGCTGGATTCTTCCGCTGTGGACTAACCTCACCGGACGCTCCGTGGAACGGCGCAGCTCGACGGAGGGCGTCAGGAAGGCTGTCCACCATGTCGGGGAGCAGGGAGGAGGAGAGGAGGAAGCTGGCCGACATCATCAACCACTGGAACGCCAACCGGCTCGACCTGTTCGAGATCAGCCGGCCGACGGAGGTAGGAGGCAGAGGGCAGGAGCAGGAGAGGCCGTGGGCCGGCGGGGCCTCTGCTGGGTGAATGGCGGACAGGGGCGCCGCTATCGGTTGACACTTGACTTCGAAACGCGTAAAGAAGACGCTGTTGTGGGCAGCGTGTCGAGCCCCCGGGTTCCAAAGTCCCTTGAAAAATGTGCTGATTTACAATGTCACAATAAACACTCAACGTACGGCGGCGCGAAAGGGAAAAATCGAGCCATTTTATACGTGCGTATTTATAATTCACTGTAAATAAACCAAGGGTCGGTTAGCTTCTGGCTGCTATTCGCTTAATTGGTGGAGTAAGTTGGCTAGCTACACCGAAGGGACATTTCCAAAAGTTAGTAGTCATAATGAGTATTTTGTGCTTCTTCATACAAAGTAGGCCGGAACAAAACAACATGCCTGTCCTTGGTTTTCTTCAGGAGTTTGTGTAAATGTGCAAACATGCCTAAGAAACGGTGCATTTCCAGATTTTGAACGGAATCTGGCGTCATGTCCCAATATAACTGCACTGTCCGTGTAGGAACTAGCATGCTAGCTAGCTTGCAAAGGACCTGTGATAGTTGTAGCAAACGTGAACCCTGCCATTATTTCAGATTAGGCCTAACTGCTGGGTTCGCGGGGTAACACACAACATTGCCGTTTAGGACACTAACGTTGAAATAGGTGCAATAGTGTAAATATTAGCTGTGCGTGTTGCTCATGTAGCGGGATGGCGGCGGCGTCCGCAATGGCTGACGAACCCAATAGCACGTCGAGGCTGTTCGCAAGACAAATAGACGAAAGATTAAAACATCAGCAACAAGCTGGGTGTAAAGAGTTGAAAACAGGGCGGCATCAAGCCATCCCAGAATGCCACGGTCGGTGCACCGTGCAGCGACCGTCGTGTGGCCCCGCTTTGTCCGCGCTGCGGGCTGGAACGAGGCGCTTGGTGACCAGCACTAACTTGACCCATGTTGTGTGATTAACTCGCCCGTCTTGACTTGAGTTGTTAACCGATGTCTCCTTTTCTATCTTCAGGCTGACTGGGGGCATTTTAGTCCTTTTTATTGTGTGTGTGACGCCACACCTTTACTGGTGCAGTCATAGTTTTGATCCATGCTTCTGCTGAGCATTGGTCAGATACAAGGTTCTTAGGCGCCCCCCCCCCTCTCCCAGGGGTGAAGGGGGGCCACAAGGTCCCCTCTCCTCATCCTGAGCCGATTAATCTATGTGGATTGAAGCTGGCCAGCCGTTGGTCAGCGCATGTGTGGGTCAGCACACATGCGCTGATTAAAGTCCTCGTCCATAATTCTCTGCTTATTCCAGGACCACGGTGTCGGAATACTGCTCCGAGTTTGGTATGAAATGATTAAATGGAAGCAGATGTGTGGTCCTCCTTGCAGGGCCACACCCTCCCCATATGTCAGCTGGTCAGCTTGGGCCCCCCCCTCCAAAGTGTCCTTCACACTGTCTAGACTCCCCCTGAGTGGTTCCGTGCACGTTGTTTCTGTGTGCAGAGTTCACACTTTGTAATTAACGGTCTACAGTTCACACACACACACACACACACACGCACGCCATCTGATGGCTGTTTTCTTTTTAATCTGAGACCAAACCGACGCTTAGACGTACGAAACCATTCATGTGTCTAAATTAGCCGCGGGGGGGCTGATTAGCGGAGCCCAGCGGTTCGCAAGACTTTTTAATCGGCGTCTGTTGTGTCGTTGGAGCTTATTTTTGAAATTGTAACAGGTATTTATGTCACGTGATGAGGCTTTATACGCGAGAGGCGTCCTTTAGGCACGATGTGTGTTGCACAGCCATGTTTTTATTTTTAGACGGGTTGTGGGAAAGCTGACGTTATTTTTGTGTTAAAGATCTCTCGGATCATAGAGGAGGGAACACGATCACTGAGGGCTTCTGAATACCTGACTTCTGCAGGAATCAGGATAATAACAGTATAAATTGCTGTTAGAATTTACGGTCGTTGTGTTTTTGTGCTTGTAAAGACGGACGTTGTTGAACGAGGGCAGGACGGACTCTGCTCCGCAGCTTTTGTGAGCTAAAGGTTTCCTCAGGGTTTGGGACTGCTGCTGTCCTCCTCACAGTCTGGACACATACGGGCACGTGCACGTGCATTAATGATGGTGAACTTGGCTCCAACAGCAACATTCATGTACCTGGTGACAGGTATGAGGTGTTGGCTGGTATCATTTCCAGTCCATCCTGAAGCCTTTAAACTGGCTGGAGAATGACGCGGATGTAAAGTCGGTTCTTCTGTCTCGGGTGTGACATCACAGGTTTTCACTTTTGTTTAAGCTCCAACCTCCGGAACAATGGCCCGTTTCCCGAACCTGCTCATTCGTCTGCAGCGGAACCTGTTGGTACCGACAGAACGAGCCCGCTTTACCCGGGCTCATGTTCTGACCGGACTGTTTTTAAGGGTGTAACATAACGAGAACTGTTGGATGTAAATGTGGGATTTGTCCAAATATTAATGTCAGAATTGCAGTTACTGTACAGGCAGCCGCTCATATTTAAGCTGCCCTGGTTTTTGCCGTTTAAACCGTGAATAACAGTAATTCCGTTACATCTGGATCTTTGTAATCGACGTTCCAGTGATGGCGTTGAAGGGTGGCGAGGTCCAGATAGACTCTCGCCCCCACCACAACCTCCCGTGTGACCGCGCTCGCCGTGACGTCGCCGCCTCTCTGCCCGCTTCCCTGCCGCAGGGGAAGCAGGAAGTGTGTGTTATTGGGAGATTGTGGGTTTCCTGTCGTCTAGGTGCAATGATTGGCTCTTCTGAGAGATGTTGATCTGATTTAGTTTTATTTTACCAGCTATTTCCAGTGCTTAGAACGCTCCAATATAAACTGTTGAAGGCAAAAAACTGTGGAACCCTGAGGGCAAAACAAGGTCTGACAGAGAAGAAGCCACCCTGCCACCCATCGGGAATGGAGTGATGTGCAGTGGCCCATTTTCCATGGAACAATTGATGAATTGATCATTGTTCATAGATTTATATTGGAAATATCTCTATGACCTCATTAGAGGTCTCGTAGTATTAATGCTCACCTGTTTCCAGCTCATTTCTACCATCCAAAAACGTTGTAGAGCTTTAAACAACCCGTTCAGTTCCCACCTAACGTGCTGTAGTTCAGTCCACCATTATCCACCATAATAACCAGGGGGGGGGGTTGTTGACTGTCTGCTGTCTGACTGGAGACTGAAAAGGTCAGTGTGGGTCAAGCAGGTCTGTTTATAGCAGCAGTGATAGTTGCCATAGTAGCGCTCTCTCTGGCCAGAACACAGGAGGCCTGGTCCAGGGAGCTGCTGGTCCAGGGAGCTGCTGGTCCACGGAGCTGCTGGTCCAGGGAGCTGCTGGTCTCTCAGCCACAACTACAGCACACGTACACACACACACACAGACTGTGTTTATATGTTTGCACCCCCCCCGCCAGCAGCCATGGCCTCACTCCCCGTTTCTGCCTCTGTCATCATGTCATGCGGCTGGCTGTGTAACCATGGCGACGCCGTAGCTGTTACAAGGCCTACACACACTCAGGATTTGACAGGCTTGCCAAAGACGTGTGTGGCTGCTTCTCTGTTGACCTGCAATTAGGAGAGTTTGAGTTTCACTTGAGAGAACCGGCGTTTCTGTACGAGGTCAAGGGTCATGACCTGTGGCCATCACCAGACCCAGAACAGACCTGAACGTGTAGCCAGACTGACAAGAACAGCTCCTGGGGCCAGTTCCAGATTGGTACTGATTATATGTGCCGGATTACAGTGATGATCGGAAGGCTGATATGTTCCGTTTCTCCGCCTCAATGGGAGAATCCATTCGTTGTCCAGCCACGCCGCCGCCGCTGGTGTAATTAATGGCGGTCGACCTCCATCTATCGGCTGGTGTCTGTGAGGAAGAAAGATGGGGGTCGCCGAAGACAACCTGGTTATTTATCACCGCTGTTGGTCATGAGAGTGTGAGGACAATAGGCTGAGATGCTTCAAGGATTCTTCTTTTTCAACCAAACGTCCCTGATTGAAACCAACATTTACAGAACATGAAGCACCTTTATGACCCTCCAAAGACGCCCGTGTGTGTGTGTGTGGGGGTGTTGAAGATCATTCTGGAGGACATGTCATCGTTTCAGGACTCCCTCTGATCCTGGAATCCCTGGAATGCAAATGGAGTTGCATTCCCGACAGGGGAGGTCAGATTGTGTGTGGAAAAGAGGGAAAGCCGCGTTTATTAAACTGGAACTCAAAGCCCTGGTTTATGGGCTAGGGTCAGGGCTAGGGTTAGGGTCAGGGTTAGGGTTAGGGTTAGGACTAGGGTTAGGGTTAGGGTCAGGGTTAGGACTAGGGTTAGGGTTAGGGTTAGGGTTGGGCTCCCAGGTCCTTCTCAGCCAGTGTTGTTGGAGGCGTTTCAAGAAAATGGCCAGAACCTGATGACCGCTGCCGACATGAACGCATCGGCCCAGGCAGGGTTGTGTTGTGTTGTGTGAAGCACCTGTGGTAAATAGGGCCAGTCTGTCTGTGCGCTGTCCCCTCACACACATTCCTTCCCAGTGATTTGGCCTCTCTTATCTATCTTTTCTCTCCGTCCTCTTGTTCTAAAACAAGCGGCGTATTGTGTGTGCTCAGCAGAGCAGCGCGCCCTAAAAGCCGTGTGTGTTTGTGTGTTTGTCCCAGCCAGCCTGTCAGACCATGTTAATCCCCTCAGAGGCCCTGGTCACCTCCTGCCGGCCTCGCCCCCGCCCCCGCCCCTGCCCCCCTCCCTCTCCATCACCAGCTTCTCAGGCTGCAGATTTGCTCTCCTACCTGTCAGTCAGATCCTTGTCGCCCCCCCCCCGCTGGCCAATCACATGACCTGATACAGGATCAGACATTCAGGAACCAATGACTCCAAGTGTTTCGCACCGCTCGCTCCCAGTTCCCATGATGCTTTGCATCAGACGATAAATAACTAAAGTGTTGCGTAAGAGGGGAGGACACGCTTCTTTAGTTTTACTGAGATATCGTTGTGGCTACCTTGGTCAGAACACATCACCTGACACCTGATAAAGAAATATAAAGTTTAAAACCACCTCAGAAGTTAAAAGGTCTGGTTGTCACTCCCTTCCAGCAAGCAGAACCCTGCTGGACCCCCACCCCAGCAGAGCTGCCCCCGCCCCACCCACCAGAGGACCTGCTGGAGACTCTGTAGCACAATAACAGCGTGTGGGAGCCCTCAGGGCCAGGGACTTCCCTCCAGCTGCTCCACCCTCCCACGTTTGTTGATCTTAACTGTCCAGCCCATTTTCCAAGAATCGCCTCAACGCACACGCAGGGAGAAACGTGCACGGTTGCGACACGGCGACGTGTGTGTTGGGTGGACGGTGTCGGTAAAAGAGTCGGCGTAGCTCCTTTATTATTGCAGAAGATCTTTGTAAAATAAGAGCAACTGTTCAGTTAATTAACGAGCTTTTGAGAACGTGTGGAAGGAGCCCCTGATGATCCTCATCCCTGTTGGAATGTCCCCTGAAACGGACCTGGGACAGCAGCTTCTCCTGTCCTGAAGAGCCCGACGATGTCGCCAGCTGCTCGGGACATTTGTGGATCGGACGCGTTGGTGTTGTGATGGCTGCAACGGTCACGTCCCTCCGCTGAACATGAACATGTTTGTGAGATCTAAACATAACGATGCAGCTGAGGCAACATTCAGGCTGTTCCCAACCCAAAGCAGGCAGAAGCACCCTCTCAGGTCTCTTCTCTCTCCATGGTTCATTGGTCTGTTTCTTATTTCATCTCCAGTGGATGGTTGGAGACGGTGGTGGTGCAATAGCTCGGCATCTATTGTTGTTGGAGCTGCTCCAGCCTTCTCCAGAGCCAGCATCATTACTAGAGTTGGGACTCTTGGCTCGGAGCAGAAGAGATCAGGGGGTAGAAGATCAGGAGACCAGGAAGGAAAAACAAGGAAGACGACCAGGGTGTTTCTGCGGTTCCTCATTTTCTTTTAACTATTAACTATTTATAGTTTCCTGTGATTGTTGAGTTAATTCTCATGTTCTGCATCAGCGCTTTATTTCTGGCATCGTTATTGTCCAGCGGACATTTGAGACGTGGGTACGGCCAGCCGACCAGCTCCACTGCAACATAACGCCCGTCTACCAGGTGGTTGCCGTAGCAATGCTCACTAGTTTGGTGTTGGGTTACTGTATATGAGTAAGGTGGATCTTTAGGTGAGTGCTGTTTTAGTGAGCAAACGAGCGCGATTGGGGTAAAAAGGTGCACGTTGTTGCAGCCTGACCCAACGGGAGCCAGAAAAGAGAGTCCACAACAACCAGCGATTCTGTTACCATCAGATGACCTCTGAGTTGGGGTTAATTTGCTGCAAGTTTTAGTTTGTAGATTAGCAGCTTGACATTTACAGGATTAAGCCCCCAAAGGGGGGAAGTCTTAATTGAACCAGTATGATATTATTGTCATCAAGAGATCGGTAGAGGCCACAGAGCGCCTCCATCAATGAGGCAGAGAGTGATTAAAAATAAAAAGCTACTGGCCCACTGGTCATCATGGAAGCTGTGTGTGTGTGTGTGTGGTGTGTGTGTGTGTGTGTGTGTGTGTGGTGTGTGTGTGTGTGTGTGTGTGTGTGTGTGTGTGTGTGTGTGTGTGTGTGTGTGTGTGTGTGTGTGTGTGTGTGTGTGTGTGTGTGTGTGTGCGTGCGTGTGTGTGTGTGTGAGAGACGGTCTTCTTGCCCCACCTATGGTATCGCTCGCCAGATTAAACTTCGTTAGCCCTAAATCATCTCATTTTTGACTGTTATGCTGATGTTTCCTACAACAGAACGCAGCTGTCTGCCGACCTGATCGCTCGATATTTCACATTTTATTGAATTTGTATAACCGGCCGTAATGGCTTAATTCAGCAATCTGATCAATGACGTCTCTTGTTTTAAAACTGCAGACACGCCCGTTGCAAACTGTGCACGGCTCGTTTTGTGTCTGGAGACCTTTCAGTGCACCCAGATGGTTGTTGGTGCGTGGCCGTGCTCCCAGCTGATGATCCGTGGTCCTCAAAGATGTTAAACACGCGTTTAAGCAAATGCGATGTCAGCGCCTTTTCTAAACATATAGATATAGATGTATAGATATAGATGTATAGATATAGATGTATAGATGTTGTTGCATGCGTTATTTCTTTCTCAGGTTATTTTGATCTGTCTGATTGATCTGTGGAGGGGGTGGACAGGCTCCATTCCGCAGTTGAAACTCACCTGAAACAAAGCAGCTTTTCTTTCCGGCCCTGCGTCAGCGTGCACGTGTCAGCGTGCACGTGTCGTTTCCTAACAGAAGACTTTGGTTTCCACGTTTTTGAGCTGGTGTGCAAGAAAAGGTTTGGAAATGGTCCGAACCCGTTTCCACGCCGGTGCTGTCAGCAGGTTAAACCAGGGCTGGAGATGCTGAAATAAATGCTGATTTGTCTGTAGTTTGGTTAATTTAATATTGTGGATAAATAATGTTTTTCTGCTTTCCTCTTCTCATCTGTTCTTGTGTCTCTGAAATCTCTGAGATCTGAGTTTCCTCTTCCTGAGGGAGGAATCCCTGTTGAGGCAGGTGGGGCTGCAGCGTGTGTGTGTGTGGGTGTGTGTGTATGTGTCTGTGTGTCTGTCTGTGTGTGTGTGTGTGTCTGTCTGTCTGTCTGTGTGTCTGTCTGTGTGTGTGTGTCTGTCTGTCTGTGTGTCTGTGTGTCTGTCTGTGTGTCTGTCTGTGTGTCTGTGTGTGTGTGTGTGTGTGTGTGTGTGTGTGTGTGTGTGTGTGTGTGTGTGTGTGTGTGTCTGCAGGACAGAAGAGATGATGCACAGCAGCTGGAATCTGTCCTGGCTGCTGAACAACCACCATCCTGAATTCTCATCTCCTCCCTTTTTTAAATTCATTTCGGTGTCGAATATTCCAACTATTTACATCTGGGAAGTTCCCCTTTTCCCAGTGTTTCCAGTCTGCAGGGTCTGTTCAAAAGAACCAGTGTTGGGAAGGAAAAGTTTCAAGCTGGCAACTTGTTGATTAGTAGATTTATCCCCCTCCAATTTACCACTTCATTAACATCAAGTTTATATTGACATCAATATATTTGATTAAAGGGACGTTCCAAACGATAAACCTCAGGTAGATTCAGGCTTTTGCCATAGTTGAGCTCCTGAAGCTCCATAGTTGAAGCTCCATAGTTGAGCTCCTGAAGCTCCATAGCTGAAGCTCCATAGTTGAGCTCCTGAAGCTCCATAGTTGAGCTCCTGAAGCTCCATAGCTGAAGCTCCATAGTTGAGCTCCTGAAGCTCCATAGTTGAGCTCCTGAAGCTCCATAGCTGAAGCTCCATAGTTGAGCTCCTGAAGCTGCTGTTCCACAGTTTGCTGTTTGAACTCTTGTTGACCCCGGTGGAGGGTGGCGTAAACCTTCATTTGCTGCCCTCAGCTCCTCCCAGTTGTGCCTCATAATGGCCACAGACACCCTCACTTCTGGCCTCCTGCCTCCATGAGATGATGACTGATGAGCAGAGTTCTGTCGGTCGTGCCGGGTTGTGCCGCTCTGTCTTCTGGGAGTTCTGGAGCACCGCTCGGCTCCCTGCAGATGTCACCATGTCTCATTAAACCTGATAAATAACAAGAACGCTGGACGTTAATATTCTTCTGAATGTCACGGAAGCGTGAGGCAGCTGTGAGAGCTCCAGAGAATGAGCGGTGTGTGCACACTGAAAGATTAAACTAACTTAGGGAGTTTACCAGGTTGACCCATGATTGAAAAGTAGCATCAATCAATGCTAATTCACAAAAACAGCAATCAGCAATGAATCCTCAGAGTTCAATATGCTTGGACTAAAAGTCATTTCTGAAGTCGAATGTGCATTAGAGAGCGTATGTATTCATGATGTCTTTGGGACAGACACACTTTCAAGAGTGCAATCGACCCTCGTCAGCTGGAATAATCCGGTCAAACAGCGGTTGTACACACACAATCCTGTTTCAGGCCTACCAGAGACCAGGTGATTTCTTTATCGTATTATTTAAAGGAGGCCGTCGGGCTGTTTGTACGCTCACACATAGAAAATGATAAAGGACAGACGCCAGGTGCTATCTGACTTTTACAACTAGAAAGTGAACTGAAGTCACACATGCGACCTTTCACCTTTCTCCCTGCAGACCTTTGACACTGGAGCGTTAGTCAGGAAGCCTGACGAGCCAGATTCCCTCTTACCCCGAGGACCCGCCCACGTTCACAGCCTTTATGTGTTTTCCAGCCAGATCTCGGAGCTGCTTTTTCACTGGTGTAGACGTCTATGTTTGGGGCTCTGATATCACTGAAACACTTCCAGGAGAGTTAAAATGGCCTTTCTCCAAATACCTTTGGTCTATAGACGCCAAGCTGAGCACACACTGTGGCCCTTCCTCCCCTCCACCATTCTTATCTAAGTGATAACATCCAGCTACAACATTGCCTGGGTTGTGGTAAATATAGGTCAGTTCAGAAAGTGCCGCTCGCACTTGAACTGCCCAGAAAGGTCGGCTCCGTCATCTCTGTTTCTATTGTAGATCATTTTTTAGATCATATACCCATTTCTATTTGATTGAATAGAACTTTAATCTTTCTGAAGGAAGGATCAGAAAGCCTGTAAAGCCTTGGCTGGGTTGTGACTCCCTGTGTGAGCAGTTGTGTTTGGACTAAGGTTCACACAGGGCCATAAAACCTGTCATTAACAACTGTTTATGGCTGTAAACTTGTCAGACTATTTCTTGATCATTGCTTTAATATCAAGTCAAAGCGAAGATGTCTGAGCTCAACAGGTCCTGCCGGAGTGTGAACCTTGCTGGTCCCCTGCACTTGAACCACATGTGGTCGGGGGGGGGGGGGCAAATCCAGTCCTCGAGGGCTGCAGATGAGCCAAGTTTTCTGTCCTACTTGGCAGAAAATGCTTCTCATCTGGGGTAAAAGCGCGGCCTGCCTGGTAGGACAGAGGCTCGGCTGGGCCGCAGCCTTTGAGCTCCGCGTTGGGCCCCCCCGCCCAGCTGAACTTGTGCGTTCCTCGCTGTGAGCATGTTGGGCAGCTTGTTAATTATCCAGCGTTGGTGCTTAACGGGGATTTGTTCAGACTGAAGTGGACCAGTGTCGCCACAGTAACAGTTACCAATGCTTGTGCAGGCGTAACAATGGCAACGTTCGCTGACCCACATTCCAGCAGTAAATTACTCAACACACCTCAAACTCTCGCTGAGACCCACCCTCACCTACTATTGAAACTACGCTCATTTTCATTGGCTTTCTCAGGCAGGGACACTTCTGCCGTCACACACGGAAAAGGGAGGGAAATGAATTGTGTTTCAAAGGGAAAAGAGGGCTGGCATCAGCTTTCATTACCTTTCAGCTTCTGTTTCCACATCCCCAAATTATCGGTCATGAAGGGTGTGAATTGGAGACAATGGCCACACACTTAGAGCTGATCCATTTAAATAAAGTAGTCTTGCTTCAGATTACCTTGTTACACCTCCCTGTCTTGGCTGTTGGCCACACTAATTGTTTGGTCCTGTAGTAATCTTAATTCTTAAAACTCTTAAAACCTCTGGGAAGCTGAAATTTGGCACATTTGCTATAGTGACACCCTGGTCGCATACAAGAAACATTCCTTAGTCCTGCTCTTATCTGTTTTCAATAGGACTTGGAGTTCCATGGTGTGATGCGGTTCTACTTCCAAGACCGGGTTGCCGGCAACTTTGCCACAAAGTGCATCAGAGTGTCCAGCACGGCGACGACACAGGATGTCATCGAGACATTGGCTGAGAAATTCAGGCCAGACATGAGGATGCTGTCCTCGCCCAAATACTCCCTGTATGAGGTCCACGTCAGTGGCGGTAGGTTCCACAGAAAGCACGTTTGTGTCTAAAAATGTTTGTTAGGAATATAGGAGACGAGGAGCTAATGTGCCTGTCTGCGGCTCTGTCTCAGAAGAGCGTCAGCTGGACCTCGATGAGAAGCCTCTCGTTGTTCAGTTGAACTGGAACAAAGATGACAGAGAGGGGCGGTTCGTCCTGAAGAATGAGAATGACATCCTTCCCAAGGTCAGCCATTTCAAATTAAAAAAAGTGAAACAAAAGAACCAAAAATCCCTGTCATATCTGCCTGGTATCAGTTTCCCACACCATGTATCCTGTAACGTGAACCGCCTTCTTCAACTGCACCAGTAAAGTCGTGAACAGGCTGATGTTCTTTCAAATGAAATAAGCACAATACGTCTCTCGACTGCTTCCTCATCGTTCTGCCTCCCTCTCCCGTTAGCAGAAGAGTCAGAGTAACGGACCAGAGAAGGAGAAAGATGGAGTGATCCAAAACTTTAAGAGGACCCTGTCCAAGAAAGAGAAGAAGAAGGAAAAGAAGCGAGAGAAGGAATTCGCCCGGATTCCTGATGGAGACGAGCAGGCTCTCAACAGGGAGGACGGGTAACGTCACATAATCTCGTTTGTTTATCTTCTCCATCAATTACATCATTGGCCTCCAAAGAGAGGCTCTTGTTTTCCTCTAAACCACGAAATGGCAAAGAGCAAAGCACAGTGAAGCTTTGATCTTTTGATTCCCAGTCTTTGGTTCACTAGTCAGCTTCTTTTTCCTTCCTGTTGGTTCAGAGAAAACAGTCGTCTGGCAGCGGAGGTTTACAAAGATATGCCAGAAACCAGTTTCACACGGACGATATCCAACCCAGAGGTGGTGATGAAGAGGAGACGCCAGCAGAAGCTGGAGAAACGCATGCAGGAGTTCATGAGCAGCGATGGGAGGCCCGACTCGGGTAAATCGCATCGTCCTGGGTTACCCAGTTCACACTTTGATATCTTTCTGAGAGAAACCCAAAGCTCTGGCCCATTTAGGAGAATATACAGCTCAGAGGGAGATACAGCTCGACCAAACCTTCCCAGGAGCTGATCATGATTTATCAGAAACATAAAGTGAAGGGCTGAAGCCATTAGGGCGGCTTCTTCAGACAGCAGAACCTTTAATAAGCAGCGCTACCAATCACAGTTATTGAGGCAGAAGCAGCTGCTGAGTAATTGAAGAGATGAAAATAAAACATTATTCCAAACCTGAGTCACCACTTATGTTGAGGGATGCAAAGAGGCACCTGCCCACAGAGGGAATATGGGAAATCTCACCATTTGTGAATGAAAAGAAGCCCGAATCGGGCAGAGACGGGGCTTTGTGTGGCTTAAGGCCTGATGGGAACCTCAGGAGAATCAGCATAACGACCTGAAAATCACAGTTCACTGCAGCTCCTTATCCTGTGCAACAGAGCTCAAGAAATGTGCAAGGAGAGCTGGAATGAAAAGCCGGTAGATGTGTTCTTTAGCCGTCTGCATCACCACCGGGGTTTATGCAATGTACTCGCACAAAGGCTGAAATGAGATATTCCCTTTAGTTTCAAACAGAACGGCTAAACTAAACAAGTGCTGTACGCGACTGATTAGCCTCCGTCATGTTTGCATTGGCCGGGCCTCAGAGGGCCGCATGATGCTCGTCGCCCCGGGCTACCATGTGGAAGACACATCTGAATAAGGGACACCAAGTTGTACGTGACTCAGACGCTACTTTAGTAGTGAGCCAGACAAACAGATGGACCTCAGAAGCATCCACAGAACAGAACCATCAACACTGCCCACACCCACAGCAGCACAAAGGGACTCGTGGTGGTCGAAGATGAGGAGCTTCTTCATGCAGAAAGTCCTACTGAAAATAAGACACACACACACACACACCCCCACACACACACACACGTTTGTGTCCCACACAGAAAAACATGACATTAAAAGCTGGTGTTCTCATGTTGTTTTAATTTAATCATTGTTTCTGCCATTGGTCCTTAATGATAATACTCACATTCTTAAATGTCAGTCACATGACCTGCAAATAGTGCCGCCACCAACACGTGTGTTTCTGCAGGAGGCACCTTGCGAATATATGCCGACAGCCTGAAGCCAAACATCCCGTATAAGACCATCCTGCTTTCGACTAGAGACACGGCAGACTTTGCTGTGGTGGAAGCACTCGAAAAATACGGGCTGGAGAAGGAGAACCCTCGAGAGTACTGCATCGCCCGGGTAACGCGCTCCTTCTATACCCTCCTTTTAATCGCAGTTTTCTATCCTGTTTCTTTTCACAGCAAACAAATGGATTCTTTTCCGATTTCTTTTAGACACTTGAACAATCTTTTGGCCATCCTCTAACTTTACATTTGGCACTAGTTCATAAATACATTTACATTCAGGCTTATGCTGCCGTTGCCTAATTTTAAACACCTTCATCCTCCCATTTCTGGTAAATTCCAACGTCTTTCGTCATCATTAAACATGCCGTAATTCTTCTGAGGGGGTTTTCAGATGACAGCCAAGGTCACAGTTACTTGCTCAAAAGCACTCGTGCTGTTTACACGCGCACACTTAACTAATTAAAGATGGAGATGAAGAATGCTTTTTGAACAGAAAAGCTGAGAGGAATGAACTTGAGTATTAATGCAGCAACAGATGCTGTGTGTGTTGGGTCTGAACTTGGCTGCCCTCTTCACATTCTCTCTCCTCTCTGTCCTCACGGCTCGCCAATCATATGAAATAACTCCTGCTCCCACAGTCGATACGCAGGGAGCAGCCCTCCAGACACGCACACATACCACAGATCTACGGTACCTCTGGAAGCTTTTCGCTGATGAAAATGAAGCTTAGGAAAATTCCATTAGTTCAGTGAATAGGATAAATAAGCACTAGTATATTTGTGTGTGTTTAATGTCAGGCTGAAAGATCTTAATGGAGATGAAAGGATGAAAGATATGTAGGGCAGCGTTGATCTGTTGTAACATTTACAAAACTGCAACATTAGTAGAGCTTTTATGCAGCGTAAAGTGGTGACGGAAGGAAAATCAATGAGAAAACACCTCCATGGTATTTGACTAATGACTTCAATGCTTTGAGAGTATGAAAGTTTCTTGAATTGTTGTATGGTCGTAAGCATAAGCTGTGAAGCCTAATCAATGATTGGATCTTGATGCTTTTGTGTGTTTGTGCAGCAAGATGACAAGTCTGGCAAAGATGTGATTTTGGATGATAATGAGTGCCCACTGCAGATCTTCAGGGACTGGCCGGCCGACAGAGGTAACACACACACACACACACACACACACACCCACACATAAAGCGTAATATAAGCAGGTTTCCCTTCTGTTGGGTTTTTACTGCCCCCTTCTGTTGGTTTACCATAATTACAGAGTTACATTATGTTGGAAGTAATTGCGTTAAATGCGTTGACCCACATTAATCATTAATGTGATTGAAATCATTAAAGCAATGAAGCTGTCGGCAGCACACAGTGACTCTGAATGTCTCTGGTAAAGTATCTGGGGCAGTTTGTCCAGGCACAGCAGAGTCACTGTCACTTCCCGCAGTAGAAGCAACTGTTAAAATAAAGGATGCTAACGAGCATGGTGGCCCTCCCAGTGTACAGAGACCCCCCCACATCCCTCAGCAGGAAGGTCACCCAGGTAGCGACAAAGCTTTCTCTCTCGAGAATGAGAACGTAATGTTGCTGCTGTGCTGTGTGTCAGGAGCATTGGTGTTCCAGCTGAAGAAGAGACCTCCAGACTATCCAGGAAGGAAGGGAAGAAAGGTGGACGATAAAGCCATGAGAAAAGACAGCAGCAGCTCGCTGCCTCCCGAGAAGCTGCCGTACCTGGTGGAGCTGAGCCCAGGTGTGCACGCGTCGAGAACATGATAACTGTGGTGTTCAACCGCCGTACTGGTAGAACTGGATAGGTGTGAGGTTGGGCTGCCTGCTTAGGTGAGTGAATCAGAGTGTCTGTAGATGGAGGCTGCTGCTCTGCATCACAGGTATCAGAGGGACATGAAGTGGGTGGGGGTTAGAACACAGAGGGAGGTCCATCTCAAAGCACACGCTCTTACCAGCAGTTTGGAATAAACATGCCTTAATCCTCCCCTAACAGTTCTGCATTTTCCTCACCTTCCTTTTGTCTGTCATAAACCTCATATCATTAACTAAACATGCCTGATGGGGTCCTAAACACCATCAAAGTGCTATTGTGCTGGACTTTAGTGCTGAAGTGGTGCTTGGGGAACCTTCAGGTCTTGGTTCCCAACGGTACTAATACACACACTAACCGCTGTGAGCCTGAAGGACCTGAATGTGGAGGCTGCACGGTCTGTTTGCTCCACCAGCCTTTTCAGTTTGAATGAAATAAAACGAGCAGAGTATATAAGCTAAAATGATTGAAAGCCGTTTAGACGGACAGCCCCGAGGAATGTTCCACAGGTGCGAGTGTGTGTGAGGAGCCTGTGTGTGTGTGTGGCTTCATGCATTTAATGGCTCAATTATGGTGATGCAACATTTTTCCTCCTTGCTACATTTTGACCCTCTGCTATGTGTCTGTTTTCTTTCCCGCCTCCTTAATGGCATCGTGTGTGTGTGTGTGTGTTTGGGTCCTTGTGCATGTGTCCTCCCTCCCAACCCGCCTGCCTGTTTGCCTAGGGCGAGGGAATCACTATGCCTACTACGCCTATCGGCACCACGAAGGTAAAAACCCGCAACATCTTCTTTTATGTTTGTTGCTGTTGCTGCTGGGACGCCAGCAGACTCTCAGATAGAACCCCCCCCATTAGAACCCCCCCCCTGAAATGATCTTCCTGACAGGATTACTAAAGGTCTCCAGTTCTCAACACTGGCTACAAATCTGCTGTCAGTGGAAGTTGTACAGCTTTAGTTTAATATTCACTTTAAATCTTTAGATATTAAGGGACAGTTTTAGGATAAACATACAGAAATAAGTCAGAGATGCACCGATCTGATTTGTTTCACCCCTGATACCGATACCTGAGGTTTTGTATCGGCCGATACTGAGGCGATACCCTGCAGAGTGAGGCCGTTCTTTTGTACTGATTACTGCTTTAATAACTGCGCAGTGGGAGAACCATCTTAAATAGACCAGCAGCTTCACCACTTTGAGGCATTCAAAATCAACGCCCAGTTCTTTGTTCAGAATTGAGCATCCAAAGCAAAAGCAGCTGAATGGACCGGACCTCTCGCTCCTCCAGCTTGGTCAAACATGTGAAAACGGTTCAGTCAGAGTAATGAGGGATTTAAGGAGTGATGAACTGTAGATAAACGACACTAAACAATGTCGTAGAAATGCAAATTCCGTGCTGACTTTAAAGGGAGCATGAACGGAACCAGCACCCGACTTGTGGGTGCAGCAGCTCATTTTACGGAGCGCTGATTAATTGAATTGACGGACCTTTGTGAGGTAGCAGAGGCTTGCACCCACAAAAGGATGCATTTTATGGCCCTTTAGTCAGAAAAGTGTTCCACCAGAAGTAAAGAGGTGAACACTCGAGGGTGCTGGAGTCTTGCACCGAGCGCCTGGATCGGCCCGTTGTCATCAATAGCCCATCGACAATATCGGTACCGATATCGGATCGATGCAGCCCGAACACGTGATTGTAATTGTCTTCACCTTGACGTGAGTTGATCGAATTTGCTGTTAAATCCTCGGTGAAAGAGGAATGAACTCTTAGAAAGGGCCAAACTCTTCTTGTCACCTGGTTGATAGTTTTTTCTGTGGACATCTTTCTGTGGTACCTATTCAGGAGACCCAGATGTTTCCCCTCCTCTGCAGCCACATCTGCCCTCTTTCCTTTTGTTAACTAATACGCTTTGCTTTTACTAACCCCCCTTTGCTACTAATGAATAAGTGCCCTCCAGCCCCACCAAGCAGCCAGGCCTCAGACACATTAGCAGCGGAGCACTCCCCAGCACCGATGCTTTTCTTTCTGTTGACTTCATGGATGAACGGTGCTGCCGGTCGATATGAGAGCGTGTGTGGTGGGACCGTAACACCACAGCAGTTTCTCTTCTGAATGCGGAGCGAGGACCACCCAGTGTGGTGTAAAACGTCAACACGTGTTTGTGTGTAGATGGGTCGGACTCCAGGGACAAACCAAAGCTCTACCGGCTTCAGCACAGCATCACCGAGGTCGGCTCAGACTGTACCGAGGATGGAGCCATTCAGGTAACTGCAGGGCCCCATAATTAATATTCAGTTACGGGGATGAATAAAGTCCATCTTGAATCTGGAATTACTGCTGTCTAATCAAAGGACCTTTATGCCACTCCTCTTTATATCCTTAGCATGAGCTTTTAACAGTCTGTTGGTTGTGAATGCTGCAGCTTTACTTGCGCTCACGTTCCCATTCAGCTGCTGGGTCCTGGAATCCTGCCTCACCACTGCAACCTCATGCACACCGACGGCATGGTGACGGTGACGCCGCACGGCCCCGACGCGGACACCTTCGTCGATGGGCAGCGCGTTACTGAGACGACGGTGCTGCGTCCAGGCTCCACGCTCCAGTTTGGTTCTGCACACGTCTTTAAGTTTGTGGACCCGATGTACGACCAAGGGGGGAAGAAGGAGCCCGGAGCCATGA
>NC_042300.1:12603983-12636483 GCF_901000725.2 Takifugu rubripes | reverse complement strand
TTGCTTCTTCTTTGTCCCATTTGAGGTTTAATCACAAACAGAAGTCCTGTAATAATTAATTACCCCATGTTGTTTTCAGCCGACATCCATCAGTTATGTTCTTCAACTGGTTCATGAGTGTGTCAAAGTTTGTACGTGTGTTACATAGCTGTGTCCATACTGTAGCTGTTGACGTGTTCTCTCTCTGTCCTGTGAATGTGTCCTCTTCCTGCTCTACCTCCTCTTCCTCTCCCTCCTTCCATCCAGGAGATTCCTGAAGGGGATCAGGTAGGATAGCACAATAGCACATCACGATATGGCTGCTACAGACGCGTCTACCTCCATTCTTTCTTTCTCTTTGTCCTGGTTTGGGTGAAATGGATAAAATATCAAGTTTGACATTTCAGTGGACTCAATATTGCATAGCGGAGCTAAAAGGGAGGGGATAGAGTAGTTTTTAGGCCTTTCAAGTGTAACTACACCACAAAATCCTCTTTTTTTTCTGCTGAAAATACATATTTAGGTATGAAGTAGTTTTGTTGATTGATTCCAGTCCAACTCTTGATTTTTTAATTATTTTTTTTAGTCAAAGGTACTTCAAACTGGCTTATTTGTAGGAGTGATTAAAATGAGTGCCCTCTATGGGCCCTGTGACTAGGACTTGTTTCACTGACTCACGGTAACTTTAGTTGACTTGTGTGAGTATATTTGTCAGAATATTAGAAGAAGGTTCCCATGAATCAGACTCTTATTTGATCAGTTGGACTTGTTCTCAGAATCAGGATTGACTCCTGTGTAAAAAGCTGTAGCTCAGCCACAACACTGGAATATTGCAAGTAGATTTAACATTTTGATTCTTTAGCCAAAAAACCCCTAAATTCCAAAGGATTTCTTTCATGTAGAAACGTGTTGCTCATCCTTGCCAGTCTCTTAACGACCCTCTGTATGTCCAACTTCTACTTGCGACGGCTTTTTTCTAATGTTTTGGCCAACCTTTCATTGTTGCTGCTGCTTCTTTCACTCCATTCTAACAGAAACTTAAATAAAGCCACAATAACACATCCTCCCACAGCTGGAACACTAAGAAACCACAGCCACGTCCAACCAACTAATTCCATTCAGCTTCCTGGACCTGCCTGGTACTAAAACAAGAAAAAAACCCGAACCAAAGCGAGCAAAGCCAAAGCAACCGCACTTGTCCATCATTGCTCCATCTTTAATTGTGGCACCCGTTTTGTTTGACACATCCTGCGTTTCCTGCTCAACAGTGTGGATAACAGACATGTTGCATCCCTCTGAAACACCTGTGCTTCGTTCACCTGTTCTGGAGTCGAATGTGTTCGACCAGCTGTGTTCTTCATGTTTGCTCAGTGTTGTTATCTGGTTTGTTTTGGATGCTCTTGGCTCCATTTCTCATTCTCAGGCTAACGTGAATAAAAGTTATTTTGTTTTGTATTTGACATTTTTCAAGGTGGGGATAGATGAGCTTCTCTGGCGTGGGACATTAATCAGTCATCTCCTCAGGCACCAAACTGTCCTCCTGATGTTCTTACACTCACACAGCTGGACTGTGGGCTGACATATGGAGCATTGAGAGTCACTCAATCACTCATTTGGGTCTCCTTATTTTACTACCAACCTCTTCTTGACATATTTATTATTTTGGTTATATTCATTTGGCAGTTTTTAAAATCTAGTCTACAAAAAGGCCAATTTACAAACATGCAATTAGCAGCTATGGAGTCAAAATCTCCACACGTCGTTCAGCAGTTTTATATTGCTGCAAAATGTAGTATTTTGATAGTTTAAGGGCAATAGATTTAATAAAGAATACATCTCCACCATAACTGGAGTCAGCAGCTACAGAGGCTAAACTTGCTAGCTGGCACATGAAGACTCCATCATGTACGTCCACGTGTCTTGTGAGAGACCGAGAGGTCTAATATATCCAGTCACCTTGTTAGTGGAGGAAGCTGGTGACCAGGAGGAGTTGGGTCTGTGACGACAAACACAGGGTGGTCATTTTTATCTCACATGTTTGCTGATTGATGTAATTGAATATCTGAAAACTTGAGAAATTGATCAAGTGCCTTGTTAACAGTGATATTAATGACCACACTTCTTCTCTGCACTAAGATGGGAGGGTGGGCCGGGCCCGAGTCTATCCCGATTATAACAATCGCTGTTTCTGGCTGCCACTTCAACAGAAACCTTAGTGTTATTGACATTTCATCTCTAGCATTGTCCTGTTGCACTAACATCTTCTTATTTTGTGTTTCTTGGTGTGGTTGTGCGTGCGGGCGGCTGTGATTGGGGTGATACAGAAGCAGAAGAATATTGCAGGAGCGCTGGCTTTCTGGATGGCCAATGCCTCCGAGCTGCTCAACTTCATCAAGCAGGACAGAGACCTGAACCGTGTGACGCTGGACGCCCAGGACATCCTGGCCCATCTGGTTCAGATGGCTTTCAAGTCAGTCTGCCTTGATGTTGCCTTTTTCTGAAAGCTTTTCCCTATAAAATCATGGAAGATTTATAATGACACATAATTTACTGTTTAAAAAAGGCTTTTTCTTAGAGGCCTAACTGATGGATGTTTTACTGTAGTTTGATGTGGAAACCTGTTGCTTTCAACCAGCTTTCATATGTGGGTGTAGGTACTTGGTTCATTGTCTCCAGGCTGATCTGAACAACTACATGCCAGCTTTTCTGGACGATCCCGAGGAACATAATCCACAGAGACCCAAAATTGGTAAAATACACGTTTACTACATCCTGTTTTCAGCCTCCTGTGGGCTCTGAAATGGCCGAACATTTTATTAAGCCTGGTAAATGGCATGTGTGCACTCACCCTTCCATGTCTGCTGCCTGGTTGTCTTCCAGAGGATGTCTTGCACACCCTGACAGGAGCAATGTCCTTACTGCGGCGCTGTCGGGTCAATGCTGCTCTAACCATCCAGCTCTTCTCGCAACTCTTCCATTTCATCAACATGTGGCTCTTCAACAAGCTGGTGACGGACAAAGAGTCGGGCCTGTGCTGCCACTACTGGGGGGCGATCCTCCGGCAGCAGCTCAGCCACATTGAGGCCTGGGCAGAGAAACAGGGCCTGGAGCTCGCCGCTGACTGCCACCTCAGTCGGATCGTGCAGGTAAGCCTGTTCTTGTTTAAATGTCGGTCAGATATGTGTGTGGTGATTCATTTACTCATTTGAATGGCTGACCTGTAGCATATCCAAACGGAATGTGGTTAAAGGAAGATATGCAAGCGTTTTTTTTTGTGTCCTCCAGGCTACAACGCTGCTCACCATGGACAAGTACTCCATGCAAGATGTGCAGAACATCCACAACACCTGTTTTAAGCTCAACTCACTACAGCTTCATGCCCTCATGACCAACTACCATTGTGCTCCAGATGAGCCTTACATCCCACCGGTGAGATAAATGCACCCATTCATCTCCAGATTATTGTTCCAAGTGAATCTTGTGGCCCTCTGACATGCGTGTTGTGTCCATATTTGCAGGAACTCATAGACCACGTGGTGGCAGTAGCAGAAAACACGGCCGATGAGCTGGCACGGAGTGATGGAAGAGAGGTTCAGTTGGAGGAGGACCCAGATCTTCAGCTTCCCTTTCTCCTTCCTGAGGATGGCTACTCCTGCGATGTGGTGCGCAGTGTTCCTAACGGGCTGCAGGACTTCCTGGATCCTCTGCTGCAGAGAGGTAAAGCCACAGTGATGATTACCAAAAGGTCCAAAAAGACGTCCAAAGCCAGCATTCTCAGGGTCAACACGAGTGCCTTCGTCTGCCAGGGTTTTGCAGGTTGGTGCCCCACCCGCGCTCGCCTGGTACCTGGACCGTCCACTTTGAGGGAGCTAACTGTGACAGCCACTTCTCTGCTGCTGACAGCTCTGAGATGGTAGGACGTTAATGCACATGCACTCTGTCACTCTCCAAAGGTGTGTGTGTGTGTGTGTGTGTGTGTGTGTGTATAGGTGCCACTAAGAATTTTGGGCAGGCCAATAATGCTGAGGCTAATGCTCATGGAGTCGGGTCATGAAATATACAGTAGAACTGACAACTGAGGCAGTGGAAGTGAGGACATACGTTATAGCCACAAAAATAGATGCAAAGTGACCTGAAGGTGAAGCTGCCTTTGCTTCCCTTGACCCTCTCCCAAGTGTCCTTTATGATAATGGATTTAAGGAAGTTTGCCCATGAGCTCTGGTGGTCAACAGAAGAGAGGAAGAAAACACAAAGCAGGTTCCAGGTGAATTTCATGACTAAAAAAGGTAAAATTGCTGAAGGGAAAATGAGCAGGAGACAGTATGACTCCATGACTGGTGCATTTTGACTATTTATAGGAGATCTGGGTGTAGATGGGATGTGTGGGAGTGCATGACTTCACCTTCTGGTATTCTGTTCTACAGCAACATTGCAGTTTAACACGTCTGGTCCTGACGTGGCAAAATTTAATTTGTCGTGGGTAAAAATTGTGAATGACACAACCAGAGAAGGAGCCGTGTTTCTGTAGACACGGTGAAGAGAGATAAATAAAGAGAGATGCCTCCGTTTGGTCTGAAGCCTGAAACCTGAGAGCTGTGACAAACGGCTCAATTATAGTGCAACTAAAGTGTGCGTCTTTGGCTGCTGGTGGTAGAAATTTACAATAAAAGTGGTCTATAATTTTCTTTTCCAGCCTCACACTTAATTTTTTGTGTGATTGCTGTTGATTAACTTGCCTTTGTGAGCCCGTCTGTCTGAGTGTGCGTGTGGAGGAGCCATGTTATGAAAAGTAAATGGCCCCCTTTTGAAGTCAATGTAATCATGGTCCTTGAACTGAGACCACACACACACACACACACACACACACACACACGCGTGCGCTGTTTGATAAGTGGCGTATTTAGGCAGACTAGAAGGGTTGAGGCCTCTGCTTTGTGTAATTGCAGTGGATTTGATGGAGAGTGGATCTAAGGCTTCACATTTGAAGTTATTTGAAGTAAACGTTAGAAATGGGGGTGTTGCACGTTAACGTCCGGCTAAATTATACTGACACGTATCCACACGAATGTTTACGTCTGAAACAAATGGTTGGCCATTAAAAAAGTAACCTTATACAGAATTTCCATTCCGTAGCAGCTGCCTATTATAAAGGCAAAAGTTCAAAGTCAACTTTGATCTTTAAAAAGAAGAATTGTAGTTTTGTAGGACTGCTTTTATTCAGCAGCACATTTCCCCGGAGGCATGAAGCTCCTTTAGAGTGAAAGCCTTATGAAACCATCTCTGTAGGGAGTTGAACCGTACCGATGTGGCCATATTTAACATACGTTCTCTTCTCGTGAGGCTCCAGACACAGTGCAGCTACAACATCGTAATTCTGCCTGCAGTTGTCTTGTTGGTTCTGGTTCTGGTTCTGGACTGGATGTACTAACAGTTTGCTGAGTAATGAACTGATATGAAATTAGAAATAAAAATCTACACAACACGTTAGCTTCAGCCGGCTTTTCTATCGCCAGTATCAGCACATTATTTAGTGCTTTCCTTTACCCCAAACTTTGGCAGAACTGTCTGTCTTCCTGCCTGCCTGTCTGTCTTCCTGCCGTCCTGCCTTCCTGCCTGTCTTCCTTCCTGCCTGCCTTCCTGCCTGTCTGTCTTCCTGCCTGTCTGTCTTCCTGCCTGCCTGTCTGTCTTCCTGCCTGCCTGTCTTCCTGTCTGCCTTCCTGCCTGTCTTCCTGCCTGCCTTCCTGCCTGCCTGTCTTCCTGCCTGTCTTCCTGCCTGCCTTCCTGCCTGCCTGTCTTCCTGTCTGCCTTCCTGCCTGTCTGCCTGTCTCCCTCCACCCAGCCCTACTTAAATGAGTCGTGTGTGCAGCCATGATGTGGTTTTTCATTCTTGACTTGGTTCCAGTGACCACAGGTTTCTCTGTGGTCACTGGAACCTCTCTTCCTCTGTGGTCTTCCCATTCCCCTCATCCCTCCTTATTCCCTCCCTTCTCTCATCCCCTTTTTACCGTCTCAGAGGCGATGCACCAAACAGTTGCAGAGTTTCTCAGAGGCTGCTTGAAAGTGCATCATTGTTCCATCTTCAGTCAGATTGTGTTTTCTGTCTCTCTCTCTTTTAGCCAATGAGGAAGGAGCCAGAGGTTGTCACGGTAACCCTGAAGAAGCACAACGGCATGGGCCTCAGCATCGTGGCTGCCAAGGTAGGAAACGCCACCAGCAGGTTTACGTCCTCCGCTTTTGAAGCTGTGTATTTTCTGAAACATTGTGTGGTTAATGCGACAGGAAGTGCACAAATGAGTGGAATGTTTGGTTCTGCGTTACATGAACGAGGCTCAACGAAACAGCTGCCTTTCCAAATGGACGCTTTCACTGTTGAGTCCGACGCCAACACCAGACTAAACAATTCCAGAAGCATCTGTTGGAACGTGGATTCCTGTTTTCGCTCCTTTTCAAAGGGTAGAATCGGTATTCCCGGGAGACTGTTGGAAAATTACAGTATAGAATCCTCCAACGTTTACTTCCTGTGTTTCTGCATGAGGACACGATTAAGTCGTGCACAGCAGCTGCTAATTACTTATTTATTATGCTGATTGACAACAGAAAGTCCAATTTTCTTTAGTTTCCGATCAGAATAGATAAAGCTCCACCTGATCTTACTTCTTTCGAATATTTGCACATTTGTGTTCTTTGCTTGTCTGAATTTGTTTGTTCAGTTTAATTTCAGGCTCATCGTATTTAGAGGCCAAAGCCAGATCCTATAGATTCCCCTCCAGAGCAGGAGGTCGGGTTTCAGTTTCCTGCTTGGGACAAATGTCTTCCTCTGAGGCCGAGTGCAGACCGGCCCGGGAAGGAAGGACTTGCTGAGGAAACCTCAGAGCTTTGTGTGCAGATGAGGAAGAGAGCGGACGCCGAAGTGTGTGTGGGATGAGACGACAGGTAGAGCGGAATGGTGCTGCTCACATTCTGGCTTATATAACAGGACATGGCTGGGGTGTGTGTGTGTGTGGGTGGGTGTGTGTGTGTAGGCGGGTCGGCTCGGCTGGTAGCTCCACCTCAGTCTGACCAGCTGGAGACCCGGCCGACGCCTCACCTACTGTTTGCAGTCAGGAGCTCGTGGAAGATTATCTGTATCCGGAAACATTCGTGGAATTTGCTGCATCTTTTTTAGCGTTATTTACTGGAATTACCTCAGCCTGCGCAGTGGCTCACAGCGGAGTAAAGATCCCGTTTGGCTGGATGGATTATTACTCCCTGTCAGTGTAATTGGGAGGTTTTTGGACTTGTCAGCGCACGTTGGCAGGTTGCAACATTCCCAGGGATAAAGGGAGGAGCGTGCAGCTGTGTGTGTGTCCCAGTCTGGACATTAACGTGGGAGCAGCATCGAGGAGCAGCTCAAACATGTGGTTTTCTGTGGTGGGACGGAAAGAACAGGTAAACTCTTACTTTTCTCTCTGATTTGTTGACGATCCCATTTATTTAAATCCAAATATGCGTGTGTTTCTCTGTACGGGGACAACAGGTGAGGCTGAGTTTGTCATGCCGTCCTCACATTGTGACACTTTTGTCTCCATTTCTTCAAATCTTGTGATCGCTTAAAGGTGCTTTGGCGTAACCTGAAGCGTTAGTGGATCAGAGACCGGTTCTGTAATGTGCAGTTTGTCACTTTTTCTTTGGTTCCAGGGTCATTTGGCTAATGGTTAAGCTTGGGTACACACCAGGACACACAGTTAAAACAGACAGGTGGATTTTGGGCACAGCCTCATCTGGTCTTGACTGCAGTAAATCAGCATTTAGAAATATGTTTTTAAAGTGTTTTAATCAGCATTTGGGTTAGAAATAGATTAAGTTGTTGCTATTGCACGTGTGTTTGCAGAGATGACGGTATCATGTAAGACTAGAAGCTCTACGTCTGTAGAACCCACACCTGTTTTTGTTGTTTGTAGCATTGTGCTTGTTGAGGCGTTGAATTCCCAGGCTTCCAGCTTTCATTTGGACAGCTGGGAATCCCCCCCCCCACCTGTGTTGGTGTGTTTACTCATGCAACTGTCCGGTCAACCTGGAACAGAACATCCAGCTGTACGAAGATTATAGCATGACGCTCGTCCTCTCTCATGTTTAATACAGGATAAAACCTGCACAACACAAAAATGCAAACTTTTCATTGTCCTTTGCTCTTTAGAAACAGGAAGACCAAATATTTATGTTCTCCTGCAAGCCAGTGACTCCAGTAACCGGAGCAGATCTACATTTGAGAACGTGTTTTGAGAATACCTGAGCTTCGAAGACATCGGTGACTTTTGTCCATGTTGTTCCACAGGGTTTCACGTACTGTGCACAAGGGCTTGTTTGTTTGTTAGCTGGTAAAAGTGGAACAATGGCATCAGAGGGTTACCCCTGTGTGAGCTGAAACAATGGGAGGATGCATGTCCCCCCCCCCCCCCCCCCCCCCCCCCCCCACACACACACACACGCTTTCCTGCCAGAGTTTGTGCAGTCGATGTTCAGTGTGTCGAAGAAAACAGTCCAACTTCTCTGGGCTCATGAGAATCTGCACAAATGATCATGTTTGTGAGAGGAGAGAAAAACTGTTCCTGGACTCGAAGTGAGCTGCAGATTGTTTGGAAGCTGACTTGTATTTTTTATTTTTACTCAGCAGCTCCTTCATGACCCATCTCATCGTTGAGCACAAACTTAGAACAAAGTAACGGTTCACCAGCAGTTTTCCTCTACATCATCATTTCATAAATGACGACATTTCAGTTTCCTTATAATATTCCCACCGGCTCGTCTTCTTCATGACTGCTCGTACCTGTGTGGAGCTTCTAAGGCCTTTAAATACCACCGTCTTCAAGCTGCCTCTACAGGATAAGTGGTCTCAGCCTCAGAAGGAGGCTTCAGAACGCCAGTTGACATTTGATTTAGGTTGTAAGCTATAATTTTGGTGCCCATGTCGCCAGCCTGCATTAGCAGGTCTCCTGTATCAGACACAGGTGAGGGTCATTCACCTGTGAAGACTTGGTCCTCCGCATGAGTCAGCTGCAGAATGAGAAGGTGTGATTGAGGGTGTGTTATTGCTGTGGGATCTGTGTCCTGTCTTCTGGAATCCTTCTGGTCCTGCTGCCGTCGTTAGTAACGGGTGCTCCACAAGAGATTCGGTCCAAAAGAAGTTTCCTTGCTTATGTCTCTACTTCGACACGTTGTCTGTCCTAATTTTAAACAACAGATGGATTTGCTATCTTGCTGACTGCAGTTGTGATGAATTTTGGCTGACCAACGAGCTAATAATTGCAGATCACCCCATGACCTTGGCTGTTCTTCTGACCTTGAGAAATTCCCATTCTTTCATATGTGAAGCCTGATTCAGCACCACGATCCCAGTTGAGAATGGAGCCACAGAGCTGCGACTCCGGCTGAAACAGAGGTTCTTTAATGTAACGGACATTAAACAGTCAGAATGATTCACAGCTCTCCTCGTCCAAAATTCAAGCTCATTGTGAAATATACATGCGCTCACTCGGGCGCAGACAGTCGAAACGTTGTGGGTGAAGAAGCTGGAGGGCTGAATGTCTCTGCCGGAGCCACCGGGACACAAAAGCAATACTGTAGTTCACATGAAGAGGAAATGAAATGGAGAAAAACACGATAAATCTTCTTAAACGTAAATTGAAAAATGGGCTTTTGGAATCAAAGCGGGGGCTTATTAATTTCAGATGAGATGACAGTAGCACAAAGATCTTTGTTTTAAGTGATTGAATGCACCAAGACATTGATGTTCCTGTTTATTCACATGTTGATTCCTGTTGGGGGAAAGTCACTAATTAATTTAACTGCAAATAATTATTTAAAAAATGAAATTGAAAGATTCTATAGCTAATGTTAATTAGCTGCCAGAATCGGTACTTTCAGTGAACTGATTCAAGTCAAACCTTCTACATATAATCCTCATATAATCGAAGGTCTACGGGTGCATTTCTTGCCTTTTTTTAAATGTAGTTTTTGCATTTGTTTAAAAAAACAAACTACGTTCCACGACTATAAATCAGACGGGGTCGTTTTGGGTCACACCATTGCGTTTGTTGTCCCCTTGGTAGTAAAGGCTTAACAACACGCACCGTGCCACGTTGTCAGTCTGACGGATGCTAGAAATTAAGAGTCTTTTAAAGCCACTCTGCACTTTTACGAGGGATTTTATAGACGTGCTGAAATCCCTGGTGTGGAGGGCGGTACTGTAGCCGTGTGATGCTAGCTTTCTGCTCTTATCCAGGGCTTTTGTTGACCTACGACTTCAGCATAGAATTAACCATGAACAATCAGCTGGTTTGCTGTTTCCACCTTCACACAACAATATTGTGGCGTCAGGAATAAAGATGAGTGAATACAGCTACAAATAAATCTTACATTAGGCTGCAGGACAGATAAACTCTGGTTGACAGCTGCTGGTTGTTCTGAAAGGTTCTAGTTTGACATCTCGGTGAACTTCTTATCTGGGATGAAAGACGTCTGGTATTCAGAAAACAAAGTCGGCCTCAGTGTTCAGTGTCAACACTAAAGTGGAGGTGGTGTGTAAATGTATGTTTTCCCATTCCAGATGATGCTATGTTTGACTGTGTGCCAGACGTCCAGCGTTACGTGATGCTGATCTTACCTCCGTACTCTGCGTGCATGTGGGGTCTCTGGGTGTTTTGATCCAGCGGCGTTTCTCTCCATTTTTAAGCCAATTGTTGATGTTCTTGGAACATCCTCCAGCCGCTCGTTGTCCAACCTCGTTTAAATCAGCGTTGTGTGTTGGCGAAGCAGTGGTTCCAGCTCTGTGTTTGTGCTTCCAGGGTGCTGGTCAGGAGAAACTGGGCATCTACATCAAGTCGGTCGTCAAAGGAGGAGCTGCTGACGTGGTGGGTTCCCACAGAGAACGCTGCATCTTGGCAGAGACCTGGGACACGCCTGACCCGTTCTGTTTGTGTTCTCCAGGACGGCCGCTTGGCTGCAGGTGACCAGTTGTTGAGCGTGGACGGACGCAGCCTGGTTGGCCTGTCACAAGAGAGGTAACAGTCATCCTGTTTGTGCTTTCATTGTAAAAAAACAAAAAAACAAAAAAGGTTCTTTCTGTTGTTATTGGCAGCGTTAATGTGACAGAAGTGACATTTGAAGCTGTGAAAACTGCAATAACGTCACAGTGGATTTATCATCTGCTGCGTGAGGGCAGATTAAAGTGCACCCGTGTTCTTTTGTGAGCGTTACAGATATTTCAGCAGTATCATGTTCCTGACCTCAGATAACCACATCTTGCAAACCAGGGTCACGAACAGTTTCTGCTTCCTTGTATGATCCGACCTTCTGAAGCTCTCTCCAGCATGTGCGGAGCCGCACGGCGGTCGTGCAGGGAGGGTGTGTTTGGAGAG
Organism: Takifugu rubripes; assembly: GCF_901000725.2. Taxonomy (NCBI): domain Eukaryota; kingdom Metazoa; phylum Chordata; class Actinopteri; order Tetraodontiformes; family Tetraodontidae; genus Takifugu; species Takifugu rubripes. Next base: position 12,625,108 of record NC_042300.1, on the reverse strand, counting down.
ATTCAGTTCCTTTTGCAGCGTGTGCTGGCTTGCTTTGTGTTGGAGCAGCCAGTTGAACTGGATGGACGGACAAATGGCTTCACCACTCCAGTTTATAGTTACACGGTTGGGAGGACTTGATCGTATCTGAATGCATCAACAGAACATCAACCATCTGGTACCATCTGATGGTACTGGTGCTCTTCTCTCTTCCTCCCACAGACAGGTTGAAGATTATTTTAGATTTGTAGCCTTTCAAATCGTGACCGCACATCTTTGAATGCTTTTGACGACGGGTTTGGATCGCATTTCTGGTTTCCAGGGAGTTGCACTAATGTTGCCTCCAGTCGCATCCAATCAAAAACACAGGGTGGATTACCTAATGTGATCTGCCCTTCTGCTATTTAGAGGATTAGAAAAGGTCCTGTGAACCTGTGCCTGCAGAAAAGCCTGTCCTGTCATCGTACTAGGGCAGAATTAAAGCCCAGCGGGTCCACTTCATCACCCAGAGGGGTCATGTGTGTGTGTGTGTGTGTGTGTGTGTGTTCAGGGCAGCAGAGCTGATGACGAGGACAGGCTCCGTTGTGACTCTGGAGGTGGCCAAGCAGGGAGCCATCTATCATGGGCTGGCTACACTCCTCAACCAGCCCAGCCCCATGATGCAAAGATGTGAGCACATTCTTCACACACTCTCTCACAATGTTTAGACCCAACGTCTGCTGAAGCTTTACGTTTTAAACCCGACCAAACATTAAATCAACAGCATGGATGAGTTTATTAAAGAGGAGAACAATTGTTCTGTTCAAGAAACGATTTGATTGAATATTATTACAGAGAATATCCTTCTGTTTAAGACTAATACGGACATCTTAAAATCATTCTACAAGCCATGCAATATGATACATTCCACATTTCTTGCATATTTTTATCAGTTTAATATCTGCATTGTACATGTGTGTGTGTGTGTGTGTGTACATGAACGAAGAGAATTGCTCAGCGTGTCCTTGTTGTTTTCTGTGTCGGGAGCAAAATGTAGCCTGCAGACGGAAGAATGTAAAGAGTGTTTGTGGCCCCGGCCAGATGTGTGTGGGTGTGTTTAGTTGCGTGTGGTTATCACCAGCACACAAACATGAGATTTACAAGAGTTGCGTTCATCTTTGGCTGAGGAATGTCACCTTAAATTTATTAAAAAGGCTTCTGGCAGGGCTGGTCTTGGCCCTGGGAGTTTGATGGCTCCCGTCTGCCAGAAATCACTTCATTAAGTTTTTGTAAGGCAGTAAAAGAAAAAGAACTGCCAACACTGGTCATTTAGTTAAAGGCCGGGTCTATTTCTGCCAGAGGTGAACGCTTTGGTAGGAAACTACAAGCCCAGATTCCCATTTCTGTCTTATTTCTTTCTCAATTTAAACCTCTAAAATCTTGACATTTATTCACATGCAGCTTCTGATCGAGGCCGAGACAAGAATGGGAAGCTGCGACCAAAGAGCGAAGGATTTGAGTTGTACAACAACTCCGTGCAGAACGGTTTCTCAGGAGGGGACGCAGGCCGGTGGGATTCCTACCCAGAACCAAAGAAGATGAGCAGTGAGGACAGACTCCTGAAAAACCGGGCTGACCACCGCTCCAGCCCAAACGTTGCCAGTACGCCCTTCTAACATACCAAACATCTACCTATCTTTAAACGGAACAACTCTCTTTATATGTATTCTATTTTGTATTTTCACATTATTTCCTGTTAAAACCATGAGTTCTAAAAAAGGAATGTTTCTTTACAACTTCCATGATTCTTTATCAGCTGAACCAGATTATTTGTGTCCTTTCATCTATTTTAAGTTATAAATGGTAACGTACAAATAAAGAGACTATTCACTCGAAACCAGGCAGGAAAGTAACAGAATTATTCTGAAATTCTTTCAGCCCCTCATGCTGATATGGTAAAAGTACCCGAGGCGGCCAAAGCAAATATTGGTCTACCTCTGAGGGTCTGCATGTTGGCATCTTTCTGCTGTTCTCTGATTGGCTAATCCTCCTGTATGTGTGTAAATGCCTCTCAGGCTGTTTTAAACGTTGCGTTCTGCTCCGTTAGATCAGGGCCAGAGTCCAGCAGGCAAAGCAGCGTACCCCGAAGGACCCGGCACCAAGATCACCTCCGTCTCAACTGGAAACCTTTGTGCAGATGTAAGCAGTGACCTCTCTGACACATGAACGTGTCCTTCACTATTGTTCTTTTTTATAATCTCTGCTTTAATTCACCAGGATGAGCCCTCACCTCCACGCCCAGAGGCTTACCCCATCCCCACCCAAGCCTACCCAGGGAGTATTTCACCATACCTGCCTCAAAGAGCCAGGATCGGGTCATTGGCCCTGGGCAGGGGCCCTCGCAAACACTGGCAGGGCCTGGAGGACAGAGAGCGCCTCCCTGTGGTTGACAACATCCATAACAGCATGCAGGTAGAGCAGCTGCACAGGATTCAAAAATCAGGATTGGCTCTCTAATCCACAGCGTCGTCATAGGGAACAGCTTTGTCAAGCGTTGTCCTTCTCTCCTCAGCGCATCGGCCACTTCTCAGAAATATGTACCCTCCACCAGGAGGGCTCCGGCCAGAGGAGCGCTTGCAGCAGCACTACCAGCAGGACTACCAGCTCCGGGACCTGGACAGCCAGGGGCGAGATCTGGACTATCAGAGAGGTCTGCAGGTAAAGACTGGACCCTCAGATGGGGCCACATCACTTGTCTGTGCGGACAAATTAGCGATGGAACGGGATGCACTCCAGTTTTGATGCACTGTACATTATTATTTAGATTTCCTGCTTCTTATATTTTAGATTCACTATATTGTCACGACAAATGATGTCTTTGTTATTTGTTTTGGTTCTCCTGCTCTTTAATATTAGATGAGCTGGCCAAACACTAATTTGATGATCAGGAGTGCGGAACATTCTGTTAAGACTCACTCGTGTTTGAGTCGCACTAGTTTTCCAGCCAGTTTAATATATCATTTGTCTCGATCAGAATTTGTGATTCATGACAGGGAGGAAACGATGTGTCCCAGTGTCCCCAGCCCATAAATGCCTTGTTGAATGAACAAATAAGATAATTAATTCTGGTCACACCACCACATTCGGCTTGTTTTGTGTCAATATATTACCCATAATCGCAAACCACCTGTCTCACACACAAAGTATGCTTCCAGGGATCGGAGGGGCCTGACCACTGGGCTCCACAGCCACAGGTATCCTCCTCTCTGAGTCATCCACATCCAGCCAGGAACATCTCAACTTTTCTGCCTCCTCTTCTTCCTCTAACAAGACCCCAAACCAAAAAACGGGGCCGGGGCGATGGAAGACCCCAACGCCCCTCTCGCCATGCAGCCTCACTCAGCTCAGGCACCATCCCGCTCTGACCTGCCCCCTCCACCACCGCCGCCACCCGACCACGTACCCCGACCCCTATGACCACTACGACCCCCAGCCGACCTGCCACTCCCCCCACCCGCCTTCTGCCATCTCTCCCGTCACCGCCCAGCAAACAGCGGACCGTAAGAAACGAGAAGAGCAGCAGCGCTGGTATGAGAAAGGAGAAGGCTCGTCTGGAGGAGGAGAGGTAGCATTCCTTTATTTGGATACTTTAATGGAGAGGTGGACAGTTTTAACTCTAAAATTACAGTATAAAGCGTCCGGTAATTAGTTTTCCTGTTTTATTGGTGATGTTTTCCAGAGAGAGAAAGAGAAGAGAGCAAGAAAGGAAGCTGGGTCAGATCCGGGCCAATCCTGTTGTGCCCGTCCAACCTCACAACAACGGAGGATTCGATGCTCCCCCACACCTCCAGCCCTCGATGGCATTGTGTCCCCGCCTCAGCCCTACCCCCCTCCTCACCCCCAGCCTACCCCCATCCAACCAGAGAAGCTGGCAAGCCTGCCGCGCTCAGCCGTTCCTCCCCCCAGCAACGCTCCCACCCTGCGGTAATGAGCCTCAGCTTCTCTCCTTCATGATTAAGATGTTCTTCAGTGAGATAATCTCCGGGCTCCGTAGGCAGGGCAACCGTGATCAGGAGCTACTGCCGCAGCAGCAGCCTCGGACCATCGAGAGGCGAGACCTCCAGTACATCACCATCAGTAAGGAGGAACTCGCGTCCAGCGACAGCCTTATCGCCCGACCCCCTGGAAACGAGACGCTCGCGAGAAGGCTGAGAAACAGCAGCAGCTTCACATTGTGGATCTGCTGGACAAGGAGATCCGAGCTGCAGGTAGGCACCACTTCATAGCAGTCGTGGGGGGGTGTTGACGGGCTTAACCTGGTCGATGAAGAGAAGAAGAAGTTTCCCCCAGTGATGTCTTAGCACTTTTGTTTGTAGGCAGAAGCCTGAGAGAACGCAGAGGAGATGCGACCACCGCCTAGGAAGCTGATGCTGGAGTGGGCAGTTCCAGAAAAACGCCTGCAAGGAGTCCAAACAAAGTGACGACGAATGACGAGGAGGAGGACGACTAGGACGTGGACACCATGCTGATCATGCAGAGGCTGGAGGCTGAGAAGAGAGCCAGGGTAAGATGGGGGGGGCGATCATCCCTGGCAAGAAGGTTGAAGTCATGGAGCAAAAATAAGAGGCGATCCCTGCCAGGTGAACTTGTGATACGGGAGGGGCAGAAATCATGAAGTGCTGTTTGGGCGAAAGGAAAACCATTCTGGGAGGGGCGCTAAACTGTCCTCCCAATCTCAAGGAGGAGAAAACGCGCTAGCGCCCCCACTCGGAATGTACTGCAATGTGCATCTGCCAACATGCTTCTGTCATCGCTTTGCCACGCTGAGCTGCTTAATTGAGCTGGGTGGAGGGCTGGATGAGGGGGGGGGGTTCTAACCTGGCAAGCAAAGACGTAAACGATTCACCTGGGTTATTGAACGGGGACTTTAATGTGAGGGTTCTAAACAAATGAAATACTGACGTCAGGATGTGAGCGTGTGTGAGGAAACCCAGATTTGAACATTTGACCTAAAATATGCCAGAATAGGCAATAATATACAGCAATAATCTGATTATTCTAATCTTAACATTTGGTTTTTTGTCAGGGGACTAATATAGGATTTAATATTGATAAGAGTTAAGTTCCAGTCCTGAATATAGGAATTTATCTAGGAAAACTGAAATGGTCATGAAATAAAGAAACAAGTAAATGATTGATTCAGAGTTCTTAAATGTAGCTTAAATATGGTCGCGTTCCAAGTGTGGCGGTGGTGCACTGTTGTGGGTTCGGACCTTGTAGATAATAACGTAGCTCAGCAGAAAGAACAACTGTGTTCCCGTTACTGTTCCCCCCACCTATTTATTTTCTACTGTGTTTTACTCCTCAGTTTCTCCTCTCACCTTCCCTCTTGGTTTTGCTAACGGACTTCTCTTGATACACACCTTCCTTTTTACGATTTGGGTATTTTCTTTCCCCCCTCCCCCCGATCTGTCCCCCTCTTACTCTCTATTCTCTTCTTCTTCAGCAGCAGAATGCTGTTCCAGCTATCTCTGTTCTAGACTTGGTATGTTCTTCCTGTTAATGACCAGTATCCTCTCCCTGCCCTTACATCACCTCCTGTTTTCTGTCTGGGCTGCCCACCTGCCCGTGTTTCCTATCTGTCCCCCTACCCCCACTCATCTGGGCTACTCTTGTCGTTTCACCGGGGGTGGGATCGGGTTGGAGGCAGGGCCGTGCCATGATTAGCTCTAAAGCGCATAAGGAGGGCATCCTGGGTGTTGTTTGGCTGGGAAGCCGTCCATCTCTTTGTCCACTCAAAACAACTGCGGGGGGGGGATGAAGCTGCAGGTTAGAAACCATCAATATTGGTGTTTCCAAAAGCAACACAAAACCTGTTTGTTCTGGACTAGACGAGCTGAAGCCCATGTGGTTCTGGTCAGCAGTGATGTTTTGAGTGCATAGGGAGGTGGTGCCTGCATGGCTGAATGCATCACAAGACTGAACATCCATGCATGGTGACCCTGACCCACGGCGCCGTGCCCGCACGGCCACGGCGGCGTGCCCGCACAGCCATCCTGTTACTATCCATCTGTCTGTCCGTCTGTGTGACCAGCTGAGCAACCGGACGCGCTTCTTTAAAGGGTCTGGACAACCAAAACAGAACCACATATTTTATCGCTCAGTAAATATGAATTATTTTATTTGAAGGTCTTGGGTTCACATCTGTGGAGTGTCTGCTTCTGCCACACTATAGTATGTGCACATATAAATCAAGCATCTCGTCACGTTTGGTGTGAATTCACGTTTTCTTCTTTGATATGAGTGTTAGTTTGTTAAGATTACTGATAAAATACAAATAAAATGAATTAAAGCCTAATAAATCCAAATAAAATCTGTCCATTTTGATCTTAAATGAAAGCAGAAAGAGGGTGTAACGCGGCACTTCCTGTCTCAGTGCTGCGAGGAGGTCCAACCACAATATGTTCTTTTGTAACTTGGTTGAACTCGCCCTTTAATCTACATCCAGCCCAGGAGTTCAGTGTGCGTCCCGCTGGGTGTGTGTCAGGGTGGCATTGTGTTGCATTTCTGCACTCCCAGTTACTTTGGGTGCGCTCGCTTCATCCTTCTCGTACTACATCGCTCTTGTTGCATGTCCAGCAGTGTGTGTCTGCCTGTGCTGTGTGTGTTTGCAGTGCACACTGCTCCTCCCCTCTGGAGCAGTTTTGTGAGACGAGTCTACAACAGAAGCTCAACGTTAGCGGTTGAGGCGTTCAGCGAGGCCCTTTAACATGTTTGTGAATGCCTGTGCACACGTGCGTATGTCGGCTGTGCACTGAATCTTTGTCTCTCCACGTGTGTGTGTGTGTCTCCGCGTGCCACGTTGCGTGCGTTTCCGTGATCAGCTGCAGGACGAGGAGCGGCGGCGTAAGCAGCAACTGGAGGAGATCCGCAAGCGGGAGGCAGAGGAGCGGGCAAAGCAGGAAGAGGAGAGGAGGTGGAGGGAGGAGGAGAGATCCAGGCGAGAGGCGGAGGAGAAGGTTAGTTTGCAGCAGCTCAACAGAGACAATGATTTCTGTGCCCGTATTAAAGTCCAGAACAACTCGGAGAGCGATCATTTCATGTGTATAGTTGATCTGCCACCTGTTTAGTCCATTGAACCATTCATAGTTTTCAGTGACACGATTCTGAATGAACAAGACCAGTTAGTTTAACGCCAGGGTTATTTTTAACCACGAAAGTGAAAGAAAAGGGCACCGGACGTTGAAAAGGGGGCAAAGCCACTGCCAGAAGGTCGGTATAATGATGTCGGCTGTGTGGAGAATCGCTCGCTTTAGCATGGCGCCACAATAACAGCATACACAATTGGCCCCTTTTGAGGATTAAAATGAGTTTTAGCCGCAGGGGAAGTCAGGGAAAATGACACTTTAAATCATCAACATTAGTTGCTTTCAGCATATTTCCTCAAAACTGTCGCTGCAACGTAACTTGCAGTTTTTCAAAGCCCTAAGAATAATTTCTTTTCCCCTGCTAGAGTTTAACATGTAGGCGTGAATGGCTGCAGTCGTGTTAGCAGCTGGTGGGGGTGGGAGGGTGCAGCGTCTCACTCGTCCACGCTAGCAGCCAAAACGTGCTCGTGTATGTTTGCATTTCTAAATGACCGTCCTCGCCGCTGCTGTTTTAGGCAGCGAGCTTTAATATAAGCGCCATCTGCTGGACAGATCATGACAACGTGTTCAGAGTAGCCCCCCCCACACGCCATGATGTTGCCCCCCGTTTAAAAACCACTAAACCTTTCTGACATCGTGTGAAAACTATGAATAAGGCTCAATGGTCACATCGATGCTCCGTCTGGCTTAGTGAGTTGGTGAAGAACCTTTGGTTTTCTGCATGAGACGACGCTCCGCGGTTCTGCTTCGCTAATGAGCAGCAGGAATGTACCTGTTAGCTGCCACATGTCCACGTGATGAATGACGTGTTTTTAAATGACCAGTGGTCCCAGCGCACCCAGTCCTCCCTGTCCTGTGTCCAACATATTCCGTGTATTTCCACTGTCGTCGTTGCCATGACGTCATCGTCCTGGTGATCTGCTGAAGCGCCGCCACCACTGGTTGTTTAAAAGCCCACAGAAAGGCTTTACGGTCGCAGCTCTTATGAGCAGATCTCTAAAGTGGATCACAGAGATGGTCGTTTGCTGTCCTCATCCCGTGCCCCCCCCCCTCAGTGTGATGTGTTGCTGTGATGTGGTATGTGCTCCCCCCAAAGCATGGGACTCCCACCGTGGTCTTGATGTCGTCTGACAGTTGTTTCATTTTTTTGAAGGAGTGGTGATAAGTTTGAGGGGGTTTTGCTACTTTTGTGTTATTTCCATCCAGCATTGCTGTCCAGGGAATGCCGCCCCCCCATCCCACTGTTTCCAGTTAAACCACACGGTTTTTTATAGGTCGATGCGATGACACACATCAAAGTCTCGAGCGTTCACCCCCACCTCATCCCCACATCAGCCATCCATACCATACATAATCACCACCTCTGCCAACAGCTCATACAAACCCACACACCCACTAATCCCTCCCAGGTTCTCCAGAGGCAGCCTCGTAAGAAAGCCGCTCGGATTCATCCGCAGCACCCGAGAGCAGCACCAACACATGGGTGGGGGCAGCCAAATCTGACACTTTCAGTCTTTACCAGCTGTCTAGTCTCCATGGAGACGGTGGAGAGTGTGTGAGCTGGAATCAGAAAAGTCCTGAGGAGCACAGTAATTACACACACGCACACACTCGCACAGTGATGCGGGAAGGGCCGATGGTGGTACACGGGGGGGGGTCTGGACCAGGATGTGTGGCGGGGGGGCGCTCCAGGTTGTAGATGGAGGGGTGGTTCCCTTATTTATGCTGCTGAGCCAATGTTGGAGGATCTGCTCGTGTCTTTGGTCACTTTAAAAGTTTAAGCACATTTTAAACACAGTGGCCGTAAGAGGCTAAAACGTGGTTAAAGATGCTTTTTACTGGATCCTGAGCAGGATCACTGGATCACTTTAGTCTGTATACAAATGAAATCAGTTGTTGCTTCTGTCGAAGAATAAGCAAGAAAATGATGATGGCTTTGTTTATGAACTTAGATCTTGATATGTAGAGGTTTTGTCTATAGTTGGGCTGGGGGCACCGATGTGACGTTGGACAACCACGGTTCCATCTGGGAGTTGTCATGTAGTCAGGACACGATACCCCTCCGCCCCATATCAAAGCACCTTCAATTTCCTGCAGTCTTGTGACGCCGAGTTTGTCCTCAAACGAGTCATTTTGATGCGTCGTGATATTTAGTTAGCCTCCAATCCGGATCCAACATGTGGAATTAGTGTAGACGCCGTCTGTTCTTGTGTTTGGAGAGGCTGGAGCCAGCAGCGTTGGGCGGTCTGTTGGTGTGTCCTGCTCCTAAGACCGAGGCGGGGTACTGTAGTCGGTGCTGGATAGGACCCGTAGCTGCACCTGAAGGTTTCTGGCGTTGGAGCCGGTCAGAGCGGAGCTCACTAACGGGTTGTCCCTTCCCTAGAGGAGACAGGAGGAAGAGTACTACACTCGCCTGGAAGCAGAGCGGCGCCGGCAGCACGAGGAGGCCGAGAGAAAGCTGCTGACGCCTGATGAGCCAGCGGGTCTGTATCGGCCCCCGCTGCCCCGGGACTATCAACCCCCTGCCCCTCACAACCCTACTAACACGCCCCCCCCCCCCCCACAGAGAAACACCTCCTACCTCAAAACCCAGGTCACCTCTCCCGACACGCTCTACACCGCCAAGTTTGTCTCCTACGCGGGCGACGAGGACGAAGACGAGGACGCAGTGAATAACGGCGGCGGCGGCAGCCACTCAGGTCAGGTGAAGCTGTCGGCGACCCGGAAGTCCTACGGCGACCTCCCGGCCTCTGGCTCACCTAATTACTACCGGCCTCAGCCGCCGCCCACTGCGCGCAAGCCCCGCCCTGTTTCTGATGGCATCGCCCTGTCTGGCTCGTTCCAGCCGCCATTCCACAACTCCAACAGTACAGGCCCCCCCATTGCTGCCAAACCCGGCATCACCCCCACAGGAGGCTACAAAGGTAGAGAGGAGGGAGGAGTCAGGCTCCAACAGCGCCCTCTACAGCTCCCACACCTCCCTCTTTCACTCATCTTCATTTATCCTTCAGTAGTTCCGCCTTATTTTGACCTTTCCCGTAGACGTTTGTGACCTTCTCACTCCTACGTCTACGTTCTCCCTCTTTCAGTGTTTGTCCAGGGATTTTTGTCGTCCCTCCGTCCTTCACTCGTGTCTGTTGATTTTACATGTGAAAATTCTCCCTCGGTCCAATCAGATTCTGTCCGTTTCGTTCGTCTTTATGTTGGTTCTTCATTCACTTCCCGGTAATTCCCCTCATCCAATCACCGTGCCTCTCCTCATCCGGCACCGGCGACCACAAAAAGCAATCGATAACCACGCCGCCACTTTAAGCCGCAGATTGGGACCCGTCAGAGCCACTCGTAGTACTGTTGGTGTTGTCGCTCGCCGTCTCTGTCTGGTTTGTGGCTGCTTTAGATGGAGGGTGAGGCCGCTGTCAGCCCGCCCGCCCGCCCGCCGCCGACCCCTCCCCTCCCCAGCCCGTGGCTCTGCTTAGCGGTGTTGGCTTTAAAGGGAAGGAGACACATCAGTGGCTTTTACACGGCTGTCACCCACTCGCTTCCAGTCGGCTCTCATTTCACCAACACAGGAGATTGACTGCGAGGACTCTTTTTGTCTGTGGCTGTTTGAAAAGCCAGAAATCTTCTGTATAGCCCCCCGGAGCCCCCCCCCCCTACTGGCGGGTCTCCGCTACAGCGTCATCCTGAAGGGGGTCACACTTAAGCCTTTATTCCCTCTAAAAGAACCGCTTATCTTGAGCTTTACGTGGTTTAAATGTTGAATAAGTATTTTTTGTTGACATGCGTCCCTTTTTTCCAAAAGCCTGTAGATTCGGGAGGTCAGACTCATTTTATATCCTTCATTTTAACAGAAATCAGTTGTCCCAAATGTCCTCAAAGCAGAAAATGGAACAGAAAATATTCCTTGATTTTCTTCATTCTGAGAAAATGTCACATTCATTAATTTGCAGCTGTGACAGAAGCGTCCTGACTGAATTTAGCCTGTAAAACAAGAGTCGGGTCCCAGATGCAGGTGGAGGGTCGCGACCCTATGACCCGTCCATCCCAGCGAAGCTCCCCGTTTCACTTTGAACGTCCACAGACAAACCGAGCTGACACCAACATCAGCTGGAGTCCAGGAAAGGACTGCACCTTCAGCAGAGCCCTGCTCCACCCCGCTGCTCTCAGTACTAAAACACCATCCAGGGAGACGTTCCCACTCAGATCAGACCAAAGAAATGACTAACAGCCCCCGCCCCCCCCCCGCCCTCCCACCCCACTTCCCCCGTGATTAAGATCTGCATGTGCCGTGTCCCACAAAGACCAACCCGCATCATTCACCCCCAGCGCTGCACCCCGCCTGCCTGCGGCTCTCACCAGTAACCTCATCTATTGCTTTTTGCTGCCTGCCTGTTGCCTCCGCTAGGTGGCGCTCTGCCGTGTGTGTCTTTGAGTTGTCCTCGCTCTGCCTCTCACTGTCTAATTGTCCTCCTGAAGTGTCTTTCTCCCTGTTCGTGCCTTGTTGTCCAGCTGAACTGGCTGTTCTTCATCTGCCCTGTCATTTTATTTCTCTGCTATAGTAACGCTGCAGCTTCACTAAACTACAGTTCCCACAAGGCACTGCAGCAGGTTCAGGTGACCATGTGCCACCTGAGTCTCTGGGGTCGCTGATGATGTGATGCCACATGTATTTGATGAGTTGGGTTTACGGGATTTGCTGGCAGCTCCCCAAGCTCCGTTCTGGCCGGGTGATTTATGTTTCGTGTGCGTTTTTAATCAGATTAAAGTCGCTGTAAAACCGGACCGAACTATTTCTGCCCATGAAAAACACTTGCCAGCCAAAAACACCGAAACCAGCCTCAGACTTTGTTTGAGGAATTTTCTCTGCCGTCGTTTTCCTTCACCCAGGAATGTTGCCGAGGCTGCGGTTGCTTTATGTTTATTCGGTCCGAGGCCGCCGCTACTCCGCCCCTCAGATCTCGGCGCCAGAAGGAGCCTCAGAGCTGCCAGCTGAGTAAATCCATGTGTGTTCACACGCTGTCACCGTGTCTGACTCCACCCTGCTTCAGTTTCAGACGAAGCACCACCCCCCCCCATCGTCCTCTGACCCCAAACCTGAACCAAACATAATTTCCTCATCACTTTTCCTATAACACGTTGATGAAGCCGACTGGTTCCGGCCGGTATGGAGACGACACGGTGGCAGGTGGAGCCACAGGTTCTGTTCTGGGTCGGTGGTCGAGGTCACCCCCCCCCCAGTCCAGATTAAACAGATTATCTGAGCTGCAGAGGGTTGTTGTGACCTCGGCCTCAGACTGACGCGTCCACAGACCAACGTTGCTGCTTGGGCATGGCTCTCTAACACCTTTGGGACTTTCCTTCCTTCTGAGGCTCTCTGCTCGCTGCTCTAGTTCCAGCAGCTTCTGCCAGCTTCTCCAGGTCCTTCCTCTCCCCCCTTCCTGCTGGGGCTGGTCTGTGGAGACATCCGACCGTGTCAACAGAGAAGCTGCTGCCGTCCGCCAGGAAGGGGCTCCGTCTCAAACACTCCATCGGGAAAACTGCAGATTTCGCTCGGGAGTCAAAACTGTGGTCATTTTAGCTGAAATTGTGGGAAGGTGAGAGAGCGTCCATCTGGCAGGCGTGGCCAGCAGATTCTCTGTCAGCACCAAAAAGTGCCAATGAAAAGATGCTGAGACTCACGTCTCGCTGCTCTGTCCTCGCATCGGACAGGATTGAACGCGTACACTGGAAACTCAGAGGAGTGTAGGATCGGGAGAAGTCTACAAGGACCCGCGGGACAAATGGACCAAGAGTGAGACCTGTCTCTCCCAGTAAATTCACCTTTCCTCGGAAAACAGTCGATGTGGAAAACGAATGAGATATTTGTAAAGTGTTGAGGAGTAAAGTTGTTTGGGTTTGCAGTCAGGAGCAGGAGAACTCCATCCCCAGTGACGCTCCGGAGAGCCTGACCTTTAAGGAGCGCCAGCGTCTCTTCTCTCAGGGGAAGGATGTTTCCAACAAGGTCAAAGCTTCCAGGAAGCTCATGGAGCTGGAGAACGAGCTCAACACCAAGCAGTAAACCCGAGCCCTTCACCTCCCGGCGCCGTCTTCACCACCGCACCGCCACATCAGGAGCTCCCAAACACGGGGGAGAGCCGGCGTTTGCGTTTCTGACACTGATCGTCTCCGCCTGTTTTAGCGTTTTTCCTCTTTAATTTGAATCCTAAAGTAACTGGACCGTTCATCTCTTTTGACGTAGCTTTCTCGTTGCAATAGGAGAGACCTTTACGGCTTAACCTTTCTGGCCCTCGTCGAGGTTCGTCAAAGATATATAATGATAAAGCACTGTAAAAAAGTTTTAATTGTATCTAGTTAGAGATGGAGAATCACACGGCTAAAGGGGATATATTTTTGTTTATAAAATGCATCTTGGGTGAGTGATGGAGAAGCGTTTCTTCTCGTTTTAATTTTTTTTTTTTAGGTCACTGAAATATGAACAGTTTTAATTATTTTATGCTTTCTTTTTGTCCTGCTACATTTTTACGCTTTTAATTCCTACTCGCCAGCAGAAACGTTGATCTCCAGACCAACATTGTTTTTATTTCCTTTTGAACATTCAGTTTTCGGTGAGTGACAACACTGTTATTTCATTCCACAGCAAAGGAAGAATGGGATTTTCTTTCTTTTATACTTGTGTGTGAAGAGATAAACTCTGATTCTCCAGAGGAGGGTCAAACAGTCCAGAAGGATTTTAAGTGCACAAAATGACTGTAAATATTTGGGTCCACAACTGTCTCACTCTTTTACTACTGTAGAAACTTGCCAGGCTACTAAAACCAACTCCAAAACTAATGTGATTTAACTTTGTGGTGACAGGATCTTCCTCTCAAACTGGACTGTCGCCCCTGCTGTTCCACCTGTCCACAGTTCAAAATTGTAATGTTTTGCCCCCGATTTGACATTAGTTTTACTTTTGAGCCCTTCCTGCAGAGTTGTGTAAGCTTGACTGTACCCTGACTTTTCATTTTTTTCCACTCAAATGTGATTGTTGGGTTTCACGCCGTAAAACAAAAAAGAAATTAAAATTGCTCTACGAGTCCTTGCTTGCTTTACAGATATTTATTCCAAACCAGACGGGGAAACAAATGAAAATCCTTGCACAATATTTGTAATATCAAAGCAGTTCTGCAAGCCGGGGACCCCAGCGGGGCCTCGTCCTGTGGTCATGACGTGTGTTTTTCTGTTTTGACACCAGCTGTAGTTTGTGGAGATCCAGTTCTTTTCTAATCAGGCCCGATAAGGTGGATGAACATCTGCGTGGTTTTCCAGCTCACAGCTGAAGGTGTGGAACACGCGACGGCCTCGGTGTGTCCCTCAGGGTCACGTGTTTGACAAGAGTGATGATAACAGTTGGATTTGTTGGCTTTACTTCTTTGGTTCCTCTCGGAATCTGATGAGATTCTGAACAGGTGTTTCCTCCGGACCGCCACACGTTCGTCATCTTAGCTTACATAAAGTGGTTTCTTGTTTAGCCTTTTGTAAAAAATGAAATAAAAATAGATTTTTCAACAGTGCGGATTGTAATTGGTCTTTTATTGCATTTTCCTTTTATAAAAAAAAAAACCAACCCATCTAGGCCAATTTATAATTACAAGGATCTTGTTTTTTTCAATGAAATAACAATTAGAGATTTAATTTTGGGGGGCATACTGGACTCTAAAAGTTGCTCCGTTTTAAATGATCTGTGTCCTCTTTCACTGCTGCTACTCTTCAGCATTTTGACACTGACTCATGGATGAAATGATCACTGAGTGGAAGCTGATCCATAATCTCGATCTGATGATGTCACATTAATCAAGTTTCCGCGATCAAAAGGACTCATTTGGTTAAAAAATTCTCCTTCGAGCCGGATTTGAACCAGCGACCTAAGGATTCCTGTGACCGACCCGCTACAGTCCTCCGCTCTACCGCTGAGCTATCGAAGGCGCCGTAGTGGGTCGCGCACTGATGACGTCACGTACACTACAGTTTATGGGTGACTGATTGGATGACGTCACTTCTGGATAGACGACATCCGGGGTCATTTATACCTGTTCAGAGGTTCACAAGAGGATGATCTCTGCTGCAGGAACTTGCCTTCAGGCTTCATCATCATCAAAAACTCAGAGCGTCAGCAGCAATAATTCAACACTGATCATCACAGTTTCTGTGATGATCCTTCAAGATTTCATCCATGATCAAACATAAATCGACCCACACTCTGTCACACACACTCACCCTCACACACAGACACACACACCTTCTCACTCAGCCTCATCTTCTCACACACCTACACAGTGAACGACGTGTTCAGCATCCTTCGTAGCTCAGCGGTAGAGCGGAGGACTGTAGGGACCATCACAGGAATCCTTAGGTCGCTGGTTCAAATCCGGCTCGAAGGAAGGCCTTTTGTGTGACCTGCTGATGTCACTCCTGCTCTGACACCATCACACTGTCAACAACAGCCAGAGCAGAGCAGATAGCAGAGGCCTGTTGTGCCTCTGTAACAGGGCTCTTTGAGTTGCCAGTTCAAATCCAGCGTGAGGTTTTACATGTTGCACAGAAACAATCAAACATCAATAAACGAGCCGGGAGGAGGGAGCTGACTCCAGGCCCCTGAGGGCCAAACAGCACCTTTGATCTCATTATACATTCTATTGGCAACAAAAGGTTTCCCATCAGGCCAGATTCAAACCAGCAACCCAGGAGCTGTTGTTAGTGTTCTGCTCCAGAGAAGCCAGGTCAAATGTGACATCGTGGTGTTGTGAAATATGAACATTCACTGTCTGAAGGTTCGGCTCCTGCGAGTCACTCAGACTCACTTCGTCTCCTGTGGAATGAGTGAGGTGAGTTTCTGAAGACATTTGCTGCTCCAGGAAGCTGTTTTTGACAGTGTCAGAGCAGGAGTGACATCAGCAGGTCACACAAAAGGCCTTCCTTCGAGCCGGATTTGAACCAGCGACCTAAGGATTCCTGTGATGGTCCCCTACAGTCCTCCGCTCTACCGCTGAGCTACCGAAGGATGCTGAACACGTCTTTCACTGTGTAGGTGTGTGAGAAGATGAGGGTGAGTGTGGAGAGAGAGAGAGAGAGTGTGGGTCGTTTTATGTTTGATCATGGATGAAATCTTGAAGGATCATCACAGTTTCTGTGATGATGGCAGGTGTCCACCTCTGTCCCCGGACACTTCAAGGCCTGGACCTGCTCCAACAGCTGACCCTGGACGCTGAGAGGCTGGAACAGGGGGGTGATGGGGGTCCCTATAACTGAGTGATGATGATGATGAAGCCTGAAGACAAGTTCCTGCTGCAGAGATCATCATCCTCTTGTGAACCTCTGAACAGGTGAAAATGACCCGGATGTCGTCTATCCAGAAGTGACGTCATCCAATCAGTCAACCCATAAACTCCTTGTCAAAATCCACGGAGGTGTCCGGAATAAACAGCGGGCAGATTTTTAAATTCTAAATAAACTCTAGGATCGATTGGCTTTTCCAAAGATTGAGACCGCAGTTTAATTTAAGCCGGGGAACACTGTCGAAAGATTGAATCGCGCAGACGACTGGCTGGGTTTATCCAGCTTTGCGCTCATCGGGTAATCGAAGGAGCCGAAGGGGGTCGCGCACTGATGACATCACGTACACTACAGTACGTAACTACGTTAGGGTGTTTTGGTTAGTTGAAGATTCCAAAACCCAGAACAATCTTACCTCCTGATACATGTAGTGCCATTCTTCAGGTGAGGAACAGACCATTTATCTTCATGACCCACTGACAGAGCCCAACCGATCCAGGTTGAAGTTAAACCAATGTTTTAATATGAAATCAAACACTAGTCCTCCCAGAAAATCACACACAACCAAAATAAAGTCGAAAGTGTCAATGTTGTTTCTTTTATTGCTGCAGTTTTGCCCAAAGTAATGAAATAAGTGCTCTTTGAGTAGTGCTGTTCAAGGATTTTAATATTTTCTTTCCAGCATTCTCTAATGTTGCCTGCAATAATTCATTAAAGCAGAAACACACTAGGTACCTTAAACATCCCAAAAAAGCATTGTTATGCCCCCCTGTAAAACACCCTACTGAATGTAACATGTCCGGAATAAGCAGCGGGGCAGATTTTTAAATTCTAAATAAACTCTAGAATCGATTGGCTTTTCTAAAGATTGAGACCGCAGTTTAATTTGCTGTCCAGAAATTAGTCGCACAATCGATTGGCTTTTGGAAAGTTTGACTTTACAGTTTCTTTTTGAAAGATCTCCGATTCGCTGCTGAAAGATGGAATCACGCAGACGATTGGCTTTGGAATTTCTGAATCCGCGACGTGATTGGCCGGGCTCATACGGATTCCATCGAAGAGCCGCACCAAAACCTTCGGCAGAATGGGCCTTTCTCTGTTGGGAGCTGAGGAATCTGGAGCTTGTGTGACCTTGTAAAAAATGAAATAAAAATAGATTTTTCAACAGTGCGGATTGTAATTGGTCTTTTATTGCATTTTCCTTTTTAAAAAAAAATAAAAAATAAAAACCCATTAGGCCAATTTATATATTACAAGGATCTTGTTTTTTCAATGAAATAACAATTAGAGATTTAATTTTGGGGGGCATACTGGACTCTAAAAGTTGCTCCGTTTTAAATGATCTGTGTCCTCTTTCACTGCTGCTACTCTTCAGCATTTTGACACTGACTCATGGATGAAATATCACTGAGTGGAAGCTGATCCATAATCTCGATCTGATGATGTCACATTAATCAAGTTTCCGCGATCAAAAGGACTCATTTGGTTACAATAAATTCTCCTTCGAGCCGGATTTGAACCAGCGACCTAAGGATTCCTGTGACCGACCCGCTACAGTCCTCCGCTCTACCGCTGAGCTATCGAAGGCGCCGTAGTGGGTCGCGCACTGATGACGTCACGTACCCACGTTTATGGGTTGACTGATTGGATGACGTCACTTCTGGATAGACGACATCCGGGTTCATTTATACCTGTTCAGAGGTTCACAAGAGGATGATGATCTCTGCAGCAGGAACTTGCCTTCAGGCTTCATCATCATCAAAAACTCAGAGCGTCAGCAGCAATAATTCAACACTGATCATCACAGTTTCTGTGATGATCCTTCAAGATTTCATCCATGATCAAACATAAATCGACCCACACTCTGTCACACACACTCACCCTCACACACAGACACACACACCTTCTCACTCAGCCTCATCTTCTCACACACCTACACAGTGAACGACGTGTTCAGCATCCTTCGGTAGCTCAGCGGTAGAGCGGAGGACTGTAGGGGACCATCACAGGAATCCTTAGGTCGCTGGTTCAAATCCGGCTCGAAGGAAGGCCTTTTGTGTGACCTGCTGATGTCACTCCTGCTCTGACCATCACACTGTCAACAACAGCCAGAGCAGAGCAGATAGCAGAGGCCTGTTGTGCCTCTGTAACAGGGCTCTTTGAGTTGCCAGTTCAAATCCAGCGTGAAGGTTTTACATGTTGCACAGAAACAATCAAACATCAAAAACGAGCCGTCCAGTGGGGAGGAGGGAGCTGACTCCAGGCCCCTGAGGGCCAAACAGCACCTTTGATCTCATTATACATTCTATTGGCAACAAAAGGTTTCCCATCAGGCCAGATTCAAACCAGCAACCCAGGAGCTGTTGTTAGTGTTCTGCTCCAGAGAAGCCAGGTCAAATGTGACATCGTGGTGTTGTGAAATATGAACATTCACTGTCTGAAGGTTCGGCTCCTGCGAGTCACTCAGACTCACTTCGTCTCCTGTGGAATGAGTGAGGTGAGTTTCTGAAGACATTTGCTGCTCCAGGAAGCTGTTTTTGACAGTGTCAGAGCAGGAGTGACATCAGCAGGTCACACAAAAGGCCTTCCTTCGAGCCGGATTTGAACCAGCGACCTAAGGATTCCTGTGATGGTCCCCTACAGTCCTCCGCTCTACCGCTGAGCTACCGAAGGATGCTGAACACGTCTTTCACTGTGTAGGTGTGTGAGAAGATGAGGGTGAGTGTGTGAGAGAGAGAGAGAGTGTGGGTCGTTTTATGTTTGATCATGGATGAAATCTTGAAGGATCATCACAGTTTCTGTGATGATGGCAGGTGTCCACCTCTGTCCCCGGACACTTCAAGGCCTGGACCTGCTCCAACAGCTGACCCTGGACGCTGAGAGGCTGGAACAGGGGTGATGGGGGTCCCTATAACTGAGTGATGATGATGATGAAGCCTGAAGACAAGTTCCTGCTGCAGAGATCATCATCCTCTTGTGAACCTCTGAACAGGTGAAAATGACCCCGGATGTCGTCTATCCAGAAGTGACGTCATCCAATCAGTCAACCCATAAACTCCTTGTCAAAATCCACGGAGGTGTCCGGAATAAACAGCGGGCAGATTTTAAATTCTAAATAAACTCTAGGATCGATTGGCTTTTCCAAAGATTGAGACCGCAGTTTAATTTAAGCCGGGGAACACTGTCGAAAGATTGAATCGCGCAGACGACTGGCTGGGTTTATCCAGCTTTGCGCTCATCGGGTAATCGAAGGAGCCGAAGGGGGTCGCGCACTGATGACATCACGTACACTACAGTACGTAACTACGTTAGGGTGTTTTGGTTAGTTGAAGATTCCAAAACCCAGAACAATCTTACCTCCTGATACATGTAGTGCCATTCTTCAGGTGAGGAACAGACCATTTATCTTCATGACCCACTGACAGAGCCCAACCGATCCAGGTTGAAGTTAAACCAATGTTTTAATATGAAATCAAACACTAGTCCTCCCAGAAAATCACACACAACCAAAATAAAGTCGAAAGTGTCAATGTTGTTTCTTATTATTGCTGCAGTTTTGCCCAAAGTAATGAAATAAGTGCTCTTTGAGTAGTGCTGTTCAAGGATTTTAATATTTTTCTTTCCAGCATTCTCTAATGTTGCCTGCAATAATTCATTAAAGCAGAAAACACACTAGGTACCTTAAACATCCCAAAAAAGCATTGTTATGCCCCCTGTAAACACCCTACTGAATGTAACATGTCCGGAATAAGCAGCGGGCAGATTTTTAAATTCTAAAAAACTCTAGAATCGATTGGCTTTTCTAAAGATTGAGACCGCAGTTTAATTTGCTGTCCAGAAATTAGTCGCACAATCGATTGGCTTTTGGAAAGTTTGACTTTACAGTTTCTTTTGAAAGATCTCCGATTCGCTGCTGAAAGATGGAATCACGCAGACGATTGGCTTTGGAATTTCTGAATCCGCGACGTGATTGGCCGGGCTCATACGGATTCCATCGAAGGAGCCGCACCAAAAACTTCGGCAGAATGGGCCTTTCTCTGTTGGGAGCTGAGGAATCTGGAGCTTGTGTGACCTTGTAAAAAATGAAATAAAAATAGATTTTTCAACTGCGGATTGTAATTGGTCTTTTATTGCATTTTCCTTTTTTAAAAAAAAATAAAAAATAAAAACCCATTTAGGCCAATTTATATATTACAAGGATCTTGTTTTTTTCAATGAAATAACAATTAGAGATTTAATTTTGGGGGGCATACTGGACTCTAAAAGTTGCTCCGTTTTAAATGATCTGTGTCCTCTTTCACTGCTGCTACTCTTCAGCATTTTGACACTGACTCATGGATGAAATATCACTGAGTGGAAGCTGATCCATAATCTCGATCTGATGATGTCACATTAATCAAGTTTCCGCGATCAAAAGGACTCATTTGGTTACAAAAAAATTCTCCTTCGAGCCGGATTTGAACCAGCGACCTAAGGATTCCTGTGACCGACCCGCTACAGTCCTCCGCTCTACCGCTGAGCTATCGAAGGCGCCGTAGTGGGTCGTCGCGCACTGATGACGTCACGTACACTACAGTTTATGGGTGACTGATTGGATGACGTCACTTCTGGATAGACGACATCCGGGGTCATTTCACCTGTTCAGAGGTTCACAAGAGGATGATGATCTCTGCAGCAGGAACTTGCCTTCAGGCTTCATCATCATCA
>NC_042300.1:12419844-12586588 GCF_901000725.2 Takifugu rubripes | reverse complement strand
TTGACCAAGGATCAAAGATTTTAAAAGCTTTAAAACTGCTAATCACAGTACACACAGAACATAAATAAATGAGCGTCACAGGCAGCGTGCTGATGGACAGAGCTGTGATTCTTAGCTCTCCCAGTGGTCTCCCTGCTCCTCATCTTCACTATCTTCTGGTGGTGCGAATCCATCCTGGAGAAGGTGGAGGTCAGTGAAATGAGGACTGAAAACACCAGACTCACTACTCGACATGGCTCATTATACCTATAAAATGCCGTTTTGTGTGTTTTTCAGAGTTAATTTATCCTTGAAAAAAGCTTATGCAGTTTGATATTTGTCTAAGAGGAACAATCTTTGACATGGATAATCAAATGATTTTATTATAAAAAAAATATTAATGTATATTAATCTTTTTTTAAATGTTACATTTAATGTGATCTTATACAAGGTATAATAAGATACATTTCTTGTCACTACATGGTGTAACTATTGAATAATTCAGTGTTATTTACCTACCTCTGTAGCATATAACACTTCAATGATTCTGCTGATCCCTGGGTGGTCGTTTTCATGCTCCTGGCAAATGACCTCGATGTCTCGGAGTTTTCTAAAGTAAAAGTCTCGCTCCTTTTCCAGCCCCTCCACACCCAGCTTCAACTCCGACAGCTGAGAAGAAAAAGCATCACCGGTCACGTTCGGCTGGTTTACAGCTGTGGGGCTTATGCTACCTAGAGAGCTCGTGCAGATCTCCAGGACCTGACACGATGCTGTAATGTGAAATCTGCATGATATCAGTGAAACGTGCAGTTTAAACATTGACTGGAGGACGTGAGTGAACAAGCGTCACCTGTCGGTGGACTTTCTCCCAGCTAACGTTTAACATTCGCTCTTGCTGAAACTGAGGAACCGCAGCTCATGGAAGCTGAAGAAGGTGAATAAGGCAACGCTACCTGCTGGCTGAGCACCAAGACTTCAGCATCGACACCGTTGCGGGTTACAGATGTGGTCCTGCGAGGCGCTGCAGCGCGTGTTCTGTCTCGGGGGGTTGGAACTGGCTTCACTGCTGTAGGAGATGGAGATGATCTCAGGGAGCCTAAAGGTGGGACGCAAACATGCACAGATGTTGGACAGATGTGGGCTAACGTGTCGCTGGTCAGTAGCTTCTGCTGGTGTTCCCTCCTGACCCCCAACATGGGCGCCGGAATCATGTGACTCCTAGTTTCACACCCTTACAGCCAAATAGTCAACACGTCCAAAGCAGCAGCCTTAAGCTGCCTGCAGAGACGGTCCAAGCTTCGGCCTCAGGGGAACCGTCTGCAGCGTGAGTCCATTGTGTAAACTCAGTGAATAATTCCATTGTTGGAGCCGACTTAGAGAAATGTACGACCACTAAACCAGGGCCAAAGGTTTATTTGACCAGGAACTTATTTTCTGAAAGGTGATTCAGATGGATGTGGTTAGTCTCATTTTAGTCTTATTTCCATGTAAACAGGCTTCATGACAAACTGATGTTTTAGTTCCTGACTCAGAAATAAAAACTCTGGAAGCAAAGAGCACACACGTGCACACACGTGCACTCTGAGCCCTTTACCTGAGCGGGGGTTCACCTGAGCTGCAAGTGGAGGTGTGGTCGACAGAAGAGGGGAGCAGAGTGAAACGAAGGCCGTGACGTCACGCGCTGACCTCAGGTGTGTGTTTGTACCTGGGTGGGATGGAGGCAGCGTGGTTTCCGGGCCCTGACGGGTCAGTACCGGGTCGTAATCTTTCCCGTCCCAGTTGGCATCGAAAAACTTCTTGAACCACTGAAGGAACTCGAAGTTGTCTTGAAATTTCCCCTTCACCAGCCTCTCCACGGGGACGATCTGAGGGGAAAAGCATGGAGGAAGGAGAGAAGGAGCTCTGTGATCACTCACCCCCAGAAAAGTGTGCATCACTGGAGGAACCTGGAGTTTTTCTAAAATATCCCAAATAATTCATCAATGCTTTTTTTTGAAGAAGGATCAGTGATAAAAGGGTGAAGCGTATCAAGTTAGTCTCCGTGAAGCCAAATTTGACATTTCAACAAGCCAGATGAGGGTCCTTTTACCTTGTCTACGTCCATTTTCTTGAACGACAACTGTAAGATCTTGAAATTGTAGATGTATTCGTGTTCCAACTTTGCATTGAACTTGACTTTCTTCATCATGATGCATCCTGGAAACAGCATGTCCATGAACTGGCAGTAAGCAGTACCTGGAACGGAGAAACACAAGTTCAAAAGTCCCTTTCAGGCTGCAGGATGGTGAAGAGCAGATGGACGAAGCAAACCAAGATAGACGAGCGTGTGTTTACCTGAACACATCTGCTCGATCTTTGTGTAGGTGAGCTGCAGAGTATCGTTCACCCACGCTAACATGTCATGTCGACTCAGGTTCTCTGTGGTCATAGAGGTAGAGAAGACGTTCAAGGCCATCCTCCTGCTTCTCACACACACATAAACATATGCATAAATATACACTGTTGGAAGAATTAAAGTGATCTTCGTGTGTTCAAAAGCTGATAAATCCTTTGTTTTGGGACAGGTAGGTCGGTTTAAAAGACGCCCACTTGTGCTGGAAGCTGTTCAGATAAACCAGCGTTTACGTTGGACACATTCAATTAAACTGATGGATTCTGCATCGCTGCAGACGTCCTTTACTGGCTGGCTGTTTAAAATAAGACACGACATCATACGTCTGATATTAATTAAACTATATTAATATAAAACTGCATATTAACATTTTACTGACCTCTCATGGAAGGAAGTGATTAAAATGGGTTTTTTTTCTTTGATTTTTTAAAATTGTGTATGTGTAGTACTGCAATGAATTTATGAAAAACATGAACGTGCATTTCAACAACAACACACACACACACACACATGACAGACTCAAGTGTCTATTTTCAATATCCTACCTTGGTGAATATTGGATTTCTGGAGTTGCTCGGTGTGGTTGAGGTTATCTGACAGTCGTATTGATGCCAGTTGCAGTACAATACAACAGTTGTACTCGAAGATGTAGTCGAATCAAAGCTCCTTTGACCTTTGAAAGATCACTGTTGAAGCGCGTTTTGATCTTCAGAGTTGTACTGCTCATGGTCCTCCTCGTTTCAACGTTTCAACAGTGACACATTTAGACCTTTCTCTAGTTTGGCGGCACCCAGCGGCTAAAATCACCTGTGCACTCTTGTTTTAGACATAAAATTGTCACTTTCACGATCACCTCCTGTTAAATGCCAGCAGGACAGTGATGGTGATCAAGGTTCCAGTTGGTCAGCATCCAGGGAGGGTCGTCTTTACCTGTCGACCCGGCTGAGCTCCTTGGTGCGTGCACGCCACTGGGGTCTACACACTGGTCTCACTATTTCTCTGCATTATATTAATCAATTCTTGATGTGGACGTCCGGCAACAGGAGACCAGAAAGGCAGCAACAAAAGGATGGGCATATAAATGATCATGCTCTAAATATTGTGCAGGGAACTAAGGTCATGAGGAAGTTGCACTGACACGATACTATAAAACACCCATAAACTCTGAGTGAGAGAACGGCAGCCTTGTTTTCTCACCCTTCTTCAGCCTTTATAGAGGAAAACTAGCAGCGTGTTTTTGTGCTTTCCTTTTATTTGTGTCCTGGGAGTGCTGCTGGTGCTACAGGTGCCTAGCAGACAGGCAGAGGCAACAATCACCCGGGAGAGCAGAGAAACCAACACCACAAGAAAATAACAGCGGATGTAACCTGGAACTAAAACACAGGCAATTGTCTGGTTGTGTCTCACTTTTCCTTTGCAATGTTTCCTTTTGCTCATTCACACAACTCAAAAGTTGCCATTGCATGAAAAATAGGCATTTTTCTTCAGCTGTCCACTTTTATAACTCATACAAATGTCTTTAAAAGGCATCTAAAATATATATACAGTATACATATAATCATCTTTCTGTTGTCTTTAAAGCTACATCCAGTCATTTTGAATCATTTTAATTTGTCCTGCTACATTTATCACAAGACTTTTAAATCCCACACATCCCCAACTGCATGTTCTAATAGTGCATAAAGCAAATAAGGACAAATAAATAACATCTAAATATCTGACTCCATCTTACGTACCAATAAGACCATACTGGGCACCAACACCAACATTTCACCTGATGTCTGCCATCTAAATGTGTCACAAATGTCCGAATATAATGTTTTTACTGGCCTCTTCTTCATACAATCAGTTATTGATGTGAAATTTGAGAATTAAATACAATAAAGTGAATTAATTGGATAAGAAATATTGCTTAGTTGGACACAACTAAAACCTTCCAACCAGCAGCAGTCACAGTATGTTTCAAAGTGCATGTTAGAGCATGTGGCCTGCCTCTCCAGACAGTTGGCACTGTTAGCACACTACTAGCTCCAGGCTCTCAGTGTGTTAGATTAGCTCAAGTGAGGGGGAGAGTTAAATTAAAATACAAGGGGAAACAATCATCAGGTGGGTTTCAAAGATGAAGGAGGAGGTCTGGGGAGGTGACGCACGCTGATGGTCGGAGAGCCGAGTTCAGAACTCCCCGTGATCTCCCTGCTCCCCATCTTCACCCCCTTCATCCGGTGGTATGAATCCTTCCTGTAATCATTAAATAATTTAGCATTTTATTAGATTTACTTTCAATACAAAGCCACGCCGCTGGTTACCTCTGTAGCATATAACACGTCCATGATTCTGCTGATCCCTGGGTGGTCGTTTTCATGCTCCTGGCAAATGACCTCGATGTCTCGGAGTTTTCTAAAGTAAAAGTCTCGCTCCTTTTTCAGCCCCTCCACACTCAGCTTCAACTCCGACAGCTGAGAAGAAAAGCATCACCGGTCACGTTCGGCTGGTTTACAGCTGTGGGGCTTATGCTACCTAGAGAGCTCGTGCAGATCTCCAGGACCTGACACGATGCTGTAATGTGAAACCTGCATGATATCAGTGAAACGTGCAGTTTAAACATTGACTGGAGGACGTGAGTGAACAAGCGCCACCTGTCGGTGGACTTTCTCCCAGCTAACGTTTAACATTCGCTCTTGCTGAAC
The DNA here is from genome assembly GCF_901000725.2 of Takifugu rubripes. NCBI lineage: Eukaryota > Metazoa > Chordata > Actinopteri > Tetraodontiformes > Tetraodontidae > Takifugu > Takifugu rubripes. The sequence goes on along the minus strand of NC_042300.1, from coordinate 12,581,530 downwards.
TGAGGAACCGCAGCTCATGGAAGCTGAAGAAGGTGAATAAGGCAACGCTACCTGCTGGCTGAGCACCAAGACTTCAGCATCGACACCGTTGCGGGTTACAGATGTGGTCCTGCGAGGCGCTGCAGCGCTGTTCTGTCTCGGGGGGGTTGGAACTGGCTTCACTGCTGTAGGAGATGGAGATGATCTCAGGGAGCCTAAAGGTGGGACGCAAACATGCACAGATGTGAGGAGCAGAGTGAAATGAAGCGTGACATCACACGCTGACCTCAGGTGTGTGTTTGTACCTGGGTGGGATGGAGGCAGCGTGGTTTCCGGGCCCTGACGGGTCAGTACCGGGTCGTAATCTTTCCCGTCATAGTTGGCACTGAAAAACTTCTTGAACCACTGAAGGAACTCGAAGTTGTCTTGAAATTTCCCCTTCACCAGCCTCTCCACGGGGACGATCTGAGGGGAAAAGCATGGAGGAAGGAGAGAAGGAGCTCTGTGATCACTCACCCCCAGAAAAGTGTGCATCACTGGAGGAACCTGGAGTTTTTCTAAAATATCCCAAATAATTCATCAATGCTTTTATTTTGAAGAAGGATCAGTGATAAAAGGGTGAAGCGTATCAAGTTAGTCTCCGTGAAGCCAAATTTGACATTTTAACAAGCCAGATGAGGGTCCTTTTACCTTGTCTACGTCCATTTTCTTGAACGACGACTGTAAGACCTTGAAATTGTGGATGTATTCGTGTTCCAACTTTGCATTGAACTTGACTTTCTTCATCATGATGCATCCTGGAAACAGCATGTCCATGAACTGGCAGTAAGCAGTACCTGGAACGGAGAAACACAAGTTCAAAAGTCCCTTTCAGGCTGCAGGATGGTGAAGAGCAGATGGACGAAGCAAACCAAGATAGTCGAGCGTGTGTTTACCTGAACACATCTGCTCGATCTTTGTGTAGGTGAGCTGCAGAGAATCGTTCACCCAAGCTAACATGTCATGTCGACTCAGGTTCTCTATGGTCATAGAGGTAGAGAAGACGTTCAAGGCCATCCTCCTGCTTCTCACACACACACACACACACACACACACATATGCATAAATATACAATGTTGGAAGAATTTAAGGATCCTTGACTTGCTCCTGTGTTCAAAAGACAAGTGTTTCAGACAAGAAACCTTCCACCTGTGCTGGGTGTGTGTGGGCCGTGAAGTGTTCAGCGACACCAGTGTTAACGGCCAGGCTCTCCACACGGCACCGAGGCACGAGTTCACCCGCTCCGACACTAATCTCCAACGCCGCGTTAATCCTTTCAGGCCAGGTCCAACATGATGAAACACGTCATTGTTCACAAAGGCAGCTGAGATCAGCAGTAACGTGACAAAACAACTGAAAAGCAATAACAAGTGTTTACTGTATTGTACTGTGCTGTCAAAAACAGACATCCTATAGGAGGCCCTGCAGGCAAATCTATCCCTGATTAAAGGCCTTGTTAATTTGGTTATGATGATGGCCAAGGTGGAGTTGATAGTCTTGCTTTAGTAGGCAGGCTGGAGGAGCTACATGTTTCAGGCTAGCACGACAGGATGCAACCAAAGAGGACTTGGACCGGCAACTGGCAGATTATTAGTATTGAATTTAAGTGACCCGTTAAATAAGCAATCATTTTCATTCTTAACTGTAATTGTGTTTGAACTGCAGTTCACCCATTCAGCTCTTTAAGTCATTTGTAAATTCAAAAAGAAACAAATAATCACGTTAAAATGATACAAATTGAGAGTGATTATTTGGCTTGGTTGAATGGGTTTCTGAGAAGTTCCGGTGAAATAAGCAGATAGAAAAACTGCTTTTATTCAGGAATACGCATAGATTTGTGAACAGTATAGCACAACAATATAACACAACAGTCTCATACCGAAAGTGATGAGGGCATATTCTCGCAATACCTCAGTATGTAAAGAAAAAAAAGACTTAAATCTGTAAAAAATAAACGCGCATTAATTAGCAACAAGCTTAGCTTGGAAGCTGCGTGGAAAGTGCGCAGGATCAGCACTTAGTTACTTCGTTGTTAACCATAGAGACCCGTGTGGGTAGTTTTGGTGACTGGTGAAAGTCACTGGTCAGACTGGGAGTTCGGCTGATGCGCCTGCGGGACCAGACTCAAACACTTTTAAATTCCAGCTATTCGATGTCACAAACTACGCAAACCCGGTTTTTGCAGTTCGGTGCAAAGGCTCCCCATTTAACATCAACTGGGACCCGTCAACTGGGACGAGACTTTAGTCTGCGGTACCTGCGTCAGATGGCCTTTTCCATAAAAACGCACCTACATCACCCGCGACCGAAAATCTGTTACCGTCAATCATCGAGATAAACAGAAAACCTCTTTCGATCAGCAGATCTGGCAGTAAAATGTCTCTTTTCCCAATAAAGTCTACTTACTGACGTGCGACAGCTTCTTTGGAATAGCGGATGAGGCTTTTGCTTTCACAGATTCTCTCCCGAGCAAATTCCGCGAGACCGCGCGACTAAGCTGTTCAGCGGTGCGCATGCGCCGCGCAGTTTCCGCGTTTCTCCATTAGTTGGGGAGAAACTGCTCTCAGCCGGAAGCCATGACGGCGCATCCGGTCGAGACGCCGCCGCAGACCATAGCTGTTTCCGAAACCACACACTCGTTCCCTATTCACTAATCACGACATGGGGGACATGGATTGAGTGAACTACGTAGTGCACTCAGTTTAAAGTTAGTATTCGGACAACGGCGTCATTTACGGCGCACGTAAAGTGACGTCATGTGTCGCATAATAATTACGAACCAGTCGCCGGGAAAAGTGGCTAGGTCCATACATTAACTCACAAATACATTCAGCGGTCATTTTATGAAAATGCAATGTTTCACCCGATAATTAGCTTTATATAATAAAATGAAATATTAATGTCAATAATAATTACTTATTACCTAAAATAATTAGTGTCCCTTGACATTTTCAAGCCAAGACGTGATGACACATTCTCAAGTCATATTCAGCTGTAGTGAAAACATTTAATAAAGCAATTTTTCATCAAAAAATGGATCCAGAGCTACTTTTCATCTTTGTAAATATTCTTTTACTGAGATTCTGTCACCTGGTGAGGATCAGACGATTCCAAAGAACAATTTTAAGTGAGGGGTGGGGGGATCAGTGAAGATTGATTGATTTTTTTAAAAAACACATTTATGTTGTAATATTTTAAGATGATCATATTGGACACCTGCTGAAAAAAAATTCTCATTTACAAAAATTTCATATATCAAACCGCACAGTAGAAATTACGATAAAAAATGTATCCAATCAGCGTGTTACCATAAAGGCTGATGAGATACATTTTCCGAGTTAGGGTGTTCGCTTGTACACTACTTTTTACAGTGCATTGTGGGATACATTGAGTGCACTACATAGGGTACAGCGATGCTCACTAAGAATTCGGACACTATTTGAAAATGGCGTCCACACTATTGAGTGCACTATGTAGGGTATAGGGGGTGGTTTCGGAATTGTATCTAATAGATTTAAAATTAGATCGGGAAGATTTATTTAGAGGCCGATTACTTGTGAATCCATAAAATTACAGATTATTCTCAGAACGGCTCACAGTTGTTTAAGAAAAAAAAAATCTCCAAATGAACATCAAATATCAACTTGGATCCAAACCAGAATAAGCAATCATCGTCAGATAGTCAGTAATGAGGCAGTACTGGTCACAGTTTCTCCAAAATTCATTCGTTATGAAATTACTTTTAAGCCATATTATAACGGCAAATGGAGACATTGATCAATACAAGATATGCTTTTAGCCTTTTATTTTTTTGCTATTACTTCAGTGTTAAGAAACAAGCAGCCACTTACAGATTCAACAGGTTCACAATCCAACACAAGTCTATAAACACACACTGACCGCTCACAGTGCCTTCGAGACAAGAAAACCGTCCAACGATAAAATAATGCAATTAATTGTAAAAAAACGAAACAAAAAAACAACCCATAACAGCACCAGTTGTTGTGAATCTGCTGCGTTCAGCAGCGATGTAACTGTTTTCATGTAGTGCTCCACATGCACGGCATGGGGGTGGAATTGCATCGGCACATTTATTCTTCAAACAAAGAGGACACGACAAACATCCTAGGTTTATAACTCACAGACAAAAAGGTGGTCATGTATAAATAAGATTTCTGGGTAGAAATGAACGTGAAAGTGGTTTTCTTCAGCTTGTGCAGCTCAATCTTCCTGCTGTGGAGACTCAACTCATTAAAAATCATTAAACTTTCATTATTTTCCTTCAAATATAGACTTTCGAAATACACTCTGCGTCTTCTTTTCTTTCCCTTGTTTTTCCATGCAGGGCCGCAGAATTTCCTAAAGTGAATACAGAAATGCCTCGTTTCCACAGACGAACTGATGTGTTTGCACCAACCCTTCGCATGTGACTGAATATTCTGGATGTTACTGGCCTCGTCTGATCTCCTCTCTAGAGTGAGATGAATGCCTGACGACTCACATTAAGACGCGCTGCTCGTATGGAAAGCTTTCATACTAAGAGACAGAACTTCCTGTCGTCGTTCTTTAAGGGAGCTGCTTGGAGTCCTCCAGCTCACCGCCACAGTCTCACAGCAGAACTGACTTAGTGGGTTCAGTACTGGGACCATAGCTACTGTGGGGTGTGTCACACGACTGCATCGAACTCTATAGGTGTGTTACAGGTGAGGCAGGAATGTTTCCGAGGTGAGGGAAGGTTTCAGTGAGTCAGTGAACACAAGTCCGAGTCCGACTCTAGAGAGCGTTGTCAAGATCACATGGTGCTCAGAGCAGTTGGATTTCACCACCACACAGTTGAAACACTGGGAATAAGAACACTTGACCAACCCAGTGTGCAGCAGGAGGCCGAGCACACTGGGTGTCTCCTCACAAACGATACACGCGGCGACAAAATGAGCTAAAGCGATGATCTACACGGGGCATTATAATACTTCACTGAACCCAGGTTTACTGTTATTAAATATTCTGGCCAACATAACTTCAGCTAAAACCATTAAAAACTGTACTGGTTTTAATCTTTCACAGTTTCGTTTGTGGAGGGTGATAATGAGCCAACTTCACGTGATTTGACTGATTTTGGCGAAATTAGCCCTAAACTTTCTTTAATTTAACATTCCAATTAGCACAAAAGAGTCCATTACTGTGGAAGTTTTAAACGTCTCTCTGCCACACCGATGAGCAGGAGTGGGGCTCGTCCTGAATTTACGTTCCCTGCTTGATATTTAATCTGTGAATGAAAATCAGTGCAGTTTTCTGGATGTACAAAACAAGGTTTCAGATGGTTTCAGCTCCAACACTGGTGATTACCAGATCCCACTAGAACGGCCACCAGGTGGGGCCAGGATCCGGGCAGAGGACCTCTTCGGAATGTGGTCGTCGACTTGGGACCCTAAATCAAACAGGAACACATCTGGAGGACCGTATGGAAACAATGTTGCCGATGATTATCAGGTGAGCGGAGAACTACCTGAGAGGCTGAAGGAGGATTCGTGGAGGTCCCGGATCCCCACCTGCACACGAGCCGCGTTGAGTCCTTTGCCGGATGTGTCTCCATCTAGGGAGCCTAAACCGAGCTCCTTCATAGCGTTGGCCACCTTGGCCACATCGCCAGAGTAGGGGTCCCGAGCAACCCCTTTATACGCCTGAGTCTGAAACACAGACGGGAGGGCTGAGAGGGGAACGCTGAGGGGAACAGCCCGGTCAAATCAGGTAACAATGTTACAATATTCTTCCTGTTAACATTCGAAGCTGCAAGTCGAAAAGATAGATTTGACTTACGCAGATCTTAGCTGCACCAGACTAGTCCCAGCTAACTAGACACTGTACATCTAAGTGGTGCATTCGTGTCTTTACCTGAGACGAGACTGTTGCCTGTAAAACCTTTGGAGAGAAAAACAACCCCGATATTTAAACACACCTTTTCTCTCTGCACCATCTTCTTGTAGAGGAAGTCAGGGAAGGTGCGCTGTGGATAGAACTTCCCGGACCCCTCAGCGCACATGAACACGCCGTTCTCGCAGACCAAACGTCCTCGGCTGATGGTTACCAGAGGAACGCCGTGGCAGCGCATCCCCTCGTACAGGTTGAAGTCTCCGCCCTGCACCTGAGTGCTGACAGAGATTGTCCTGTTGATGGGAAAAAGGTTAACAGTTAAGGGTTGACAAACAGCGGAGAGCCAGGATGGGAATATGGCGGAGCCGTTCACCTCGTTGCATCTGGGTCCCACACCACCACGTCGGCATCTGCGCCAGGGATGATACGACCTTTGCGAGGGTAAAGGTTGTAGATCTTCGCAGCATTAGAGCTGGTCACAGCCACAAAACGATTCTCGTCCATTTTTCCTGTAACCTGTAATCAAGCATTGTGTTAGAATTAAGGTGGGATCATAACATAAAAGGAGGCGCAGAAGTCTGGACACTGTCCAATCATTTAGAATCATGATAAACAAGATAAATAACCCACTTGAGCATCCTGAACGCATGCGCATGTTTACTTAAACGTACCACTCCCCGTTCCCAGATGACACTCATCCTGTCCTGGACTCCGGCCACTCCGTGAGGGATCTTTGTGAAATCATCTTTGCCCAAAGCTCTCTGCTTGGTTCCGAATGGACGGTGCTCTGACGCCACAACGCTCAGAGTGTCACTGAAAACAGGGTCGGTTTGACCTTTATTATACCGTCTGTAAGCCGACCATGGGGCCGTTATTTCTTCACCTCTAGTACAGAAGGCATCTGTATTCGAGATATTCCTGTGATGAGAACGTACTTGCCAAGCAGACCCATGAGGTAGGCGGGTGTGTCTGGGTCGATGCGCAGCGGGGGGGCGATGACGTGAGCCGCAGCGTGAGCCCAGTCCTGATGGTAGTACTGCGATCCATTCAGGACCGCATGAGCAACGGTGGTCTCTGCGTGTACCACCTTCCCTGTGTAGACAGAACACAAGGACCCCTTTATATCACCCCCACGGGAACCGGCCACCGTTCTTTCCTTCGCCAGTCCAAGTCACCTTGCATCTTAGCAGCAGCAATCATATCTCCAGCAGACGCACTGGACACATTCACCAGGTATATTGGGCAGCGAGCCTGTAATTACAGTTGCAGTCCAATTAGTGCAGCACAGATTGGGTATTAAAGTAAAACACTGTGTCTGCTTACCCTGTTGGCAATGGTGACAGCCCTATGAGTGGCCTCAGACTCCAGCTACAGACAATAAAACATCAGAGCGACTCAACAGACATTCATACGTGAGGGCGTCAGTAATATCTTAATATTGCCAAAAACCAAATAAGGGAATTATGACAAAGCTAACATCTACCTCTTCTGGTCGGCTGATTTCAATACCCTCCGGTCCACTGATGCCCAAATCCAGAGCTTCTTTCTGACTCTAGTGGCAAACAGAAAAAAAAATCACCTTTTAACTGGGCAATTACTGTATATGCCTATGCTATTTGGCCATGTGTAGGTCTGCACCTCTGCCACCAGCTCTCCGTTCTCTGCATGGACCCGTGCGATGGCGCCGATGTCCTTACAGGTCTGCAGCACCTGGTAGAGCTCAGAGTCCTTCAGCATCATCATGTCTTTGTAGGCCATGTACATCTGGAAGGAGTTCACTCCGTGCTCCCTCACTAAGGTTTCCATCTCGTTATGCACCTGATCAGAGCAGGGAAGCAGAGGTTCTGTGTGTGGCGGGTGGATTAAAACTAGTACGTTAAAGGGCTGAGAAAGAGAGGAAATTGGAAATGGTCACAGGCCAGAGGGTCAATATTAAAGGATCCTACACACTCAAGGGTCAGATGATAGAGTGCTGTGACTAAATGATGCACAGTGACACATAAATAAATCATGCGTGCTCACGGAGCATGTGTGTTAACCTGATTCATGTCGTGTTTAATCTAGGTCGTCAAACATTGCTGCTTTCCTATTGAATAGAGACCCAATAAAGAGCTGATAGTGGCACATTTCCAAAGGATCCTCATTTTAGATGTATCCACAGTCCCTGCAGGGTTCTCGTACCTTCGGTCCCCACCAAGTGACCCCGACGTGCAACGCGTAGTCACAGCAGGCCTTGGCGTCGGCCAGAGCTCGGCTCTTCTCATAGGCGTCCAGCAGGGAGCAATGTTTGCTCCGGTAAAACCAGAGCCAGAACCATGGTGGTGCCGCCCATCAGAGCCGCCTGGGGAGGTGAAGGGAGACCAGAGGTGAGCATGAGGGGAAGGAAAAGTGGATTAGACTGACACAAACTGGAATTTATTGTAAACCCATGGATGGTGTTTGACCTGGTGACCCTGAGCGCGTCTGTCCCCGTGATTTTTCATCATCTTCTGGTCTATTAACTTGTTTATACAAGCAGAAACAAAAACATGCACTGGAATGTTCCTCTCACAGGCATCGTGTAGATTAATGCAAATTACAACATTTCATGATAGGTTCTTTGAAGAAAGAAGCCCTTTTCTAAACGAAACAGTTTAAGGGGATGGAGAGAACATGATAAAATGTTAGTGGAGGAGGGACTGAGTTTCAGTCACTTTGCCTTAGTAGGAAATACATTTTTCTGTAGCCATGGCAACAGCTACCATGCAGCCGTGTCTACTGCGTGGCCCCTGGAACCTCCATTTTACATCTTCGAGCAAAAATCCAACATAAGATTGAAATTGCACCGGATCTGATGGGAACACTGGTAAAACATCCTAATGACGTCATCAGTTCATTAATAAGTAAGAACACATGAAATTATCAAATATCAACAAAGTCACGAGTGTTAGAAACAAACCAAGGTAGCAGCTCAATACACCGTCTTTAGTCACAATGTTCCACCCGTAGCTTCATACGGCCTTTCACCACGCCACCGAAACCAGAACTTTCCTTCCCCTTCTGTTCTTCGCTGATCCTGGACAGCACAGCTCAAATGACACGCGGACCCCCCGTTTCATCCTGAGCCCAAACCCCTGCTGTGAACGTAAGCCCCTGACAAGAAAGTCACGCACAAACGTGCATTTGTCCAGCTTTTCATACACTTTTTAGCACTTTTTGGTTTGAACGCAGCAATTTTGTCTTTTCTGATAACGCCTGAAAATGAAGGCCACCTTAATATTAATTCTAGAGGGAAATATCCATTCTTCAACTAAACTCGTTACTAAAGGCAGCAGCTTTGAAAGCAGAACTTTGACTGAATCATACTGGATGAAGAGGCTGTCAGAGTCAGGCAGAGGACCACGGCAGCTCTGTGGTCACTGATCCTCTCTGCAGAGGCTCCACAGGCAGAACTAAGAATTCATAGCCATTATTACTCAGACTTGTACAAAAATGTACGGCCAAGTCTCTATATCCACGGATAAGCCATCATGCATGGTGAAAAGATGAGGGGAGAATAGTTCTGAGGGTCGTCACAGATGCTTGTGGTCACATGACCACACATTTGTTCCCTCTAATTTCCACATTAAGAGCCAGGGTTAGTTGCCATGGTAGCGAGGTCACTGAGTAGGGGTTCGGCATTGGGGGTTGCTGGGATAACGCTGCTATACTGACAATTCAACCCCCACCCCCCAAATTCCACTCACCCTTCAGCTGGAATTCCTTCACTGAGACTCAAAGTCACTGATACGGAGACAGAACTGCACACATCAGTTATTATAGGACCAAAGACCCTCTGAGCACCAGCACTACAACCATAGCATATTAAAATGGGCAGCAGCAACGGCAAATACAAGCAGTGACGTGCACATATAAGACTTAGGTTGACCTTTGACCTGATGTGCAAGCTGAAACCGCAATAGCAGCAGCTTTGAATACTGCACACACACATTTATATATATATATTTGTACAGTACTTAAACAGCCTAAAATTCATTTCTATCAAGCAAACAAGAACAACAGGACCCTCGTGTGTGTGTGTGTGTGTGCGTGCACGTGTGTTTGTGTGCGTGCACGTGTGTGTACCTTGGTTCCACTGTAGAAGTCATCCTGAATAGCTGCATTCATGAAACTCTCCTGCAGGTGCACGCTGGTGTCGATGCCACCAGGTAACACCAGCTTCCCAGATGCATCGATCACCTTGGCGCCTCCTGGGATCATCAGTTCCTTTCCAACCTTTCAGCAGGATCACGAAAATATGAATCACAAAACCTAACGTGACTGTCGCCAACAGCACATCACTGATGAAACCACATCAAAAATCTCTTCTCCTTACTTCCTGTAAACAGGAACCCTAACCCTAACCCTAACTCCATTTCTACTAACAATGGTTTATGCATGTAAATGTATCCTACCTGCTGAATGATGCCATTTTCAATGTAGACGTCTGCTTCCTGGGTGAAGTCATCGTTGACCACCTTCCCTCCTTTGATGAGGATACGCATTGACCCCATGTTGACAGAACTGCTCCTGCCAGAGGAACAGAAGATGAATTAAAAGGCCTCTCAGATCACTCAAAGATTTAGCAGACAAGCTGGCCAAGCTCTCACGTCAGACAATACACATCCAAAACTGGGGCAATGAGCAGAGGTTGCTCTACAAACACTCCTCTGTGTGTGTGTGTGTGTGTGTGTTCTGCTTGGATGGCTCTATGCAATGTGTTTGATGGCAGGATACAATAGCTTCCAAGTCCCCAGAATCAACTCAGTGTGATGAGAAAGACAGGAAAATGGTGAGCAGAACCATATGAAGGCACATGAAACCGGAGGCACGGCCAAAATGACGGGACAGAGACGACTCTGAGGTGGTGACGAGCGGAGGGTGGAGTGAGGGAGGTGAACATGGTGCTGGGAGTGAGGGAGGTGAACATGGTGCTGGGAGTGAGGGAGCTAAACATGGTGCTGGGAGTGAGGGAGCTAAACATGGTGCTGGGAGTGACGGAGGTGAACATGGTGCTGGGAGTGAGGGAGGTGAACATGGTGCTGGGAGTGAGGGAGGTGAACATGGTGCTGGGAGTGAGGGAGGTGAACATGGTGCTGGGAGTGAGGGAGGTGAACATGGTGCTGGGAGTGAGGGAGGTGAACATGGTGCTGGGGAGTGAGGGAGCTAAACATGGTGCTGGGAGTGAGGGAGGTGAACATGGTGCTGGGAGTGAGGGGAGGTGAACATGGTGCTGGGAGTGAGGGAGGTGAACATGGTGCTGGGAGTGAGGGAGGTGAACATGGTGCTGGGAGTGAGGGAGCTAAACATGGTGCTGGGAGTGACGGAGGTGAACATGGTGCTGGGAGTGAGGGAGGTGAACATGGTGCTGGGAGTGAGGGAGGTGAACATGGTGCTGGGAGTGAGGGAGGTGAACATGGTGCTGGGAGTGAGGGAGGTAAACATGGTGCTGGGTGGGGGTGCAGTATGGAAAGCAGTGCCCTAAAGGCCTGGCATCCAGAATAAAGAAGACTGGTTTCCTGGGAGATGAGGGCTGGAGTGCTATCCGTGCAGAATCCTACACACACACACACACACACACACACACACATTCTTCAAATATACAAACAACCTATATTTTCCTGAACTTTGTGTGTGTGGGAAGGCTTTTATTAAATGAATATTATGTGTTCTCTTCAGGGTCATTTGTTGCCTGACTGTGATATTCTGATGATATTGTCACACACACACTGTGTGAGAGTGTGTGTGACACTCTCACACACACTCTCTGTGAGACCACTCCTCCAAATTATCTCCTGAGAGTTTGAGTGACTACATCAGGCAACTACAGTCTGACAGCTTCCTCAACTCCAAAGACCACCACCCGTGTGTGTGTGTGTGTGTGTGTGTGTGTGTGTGTGTGTGTGGTTCATGACACTGGCTAAATGAGAGACTTTGATTGAAATATTACTGTATGACTGTCTGCACATGTCTTTTTTTGTGTCCAGCTGTCCAGCACCCCCCCCCCCACCCCCACCACACACACACACACACACACACACACAGCTGATATATTCCACAAAGTCACATGTTGAGAGGTGAATATTTCCTACTGCAGTCATGTTTATTTACACACTATTCTGATCAATTCGCAGAATGCACGGAGCTGTAATTGATCTGAATCTCCAAATGATCAATGATGAGAACGATCCCATCGGCGTTCCTGCCATCATGGTTTCGGAACACCCGCCTTTCAAAACCTGTATAAACAACACTGTTATCACAACAAGTGTCATCGGTGTATTTACTTAATACCTGGAGCCTCGATGAAGAGACGGCACAAACTGTGTGCACGTGTGCATGTGTGCATGTGTGCACGTGTGCATGTGTGCACGCAGCAGCAGCAGAGTTATTTATAAATGGTGAACAAATGTGCATCAGACAACTTTACATTCAAATGGAGACACGAATAGACATGGAACACACACACACACACACACACACACACACACACACACACACACACACACACACACACAGAGAAAAGAAACAGAGGTCCATGGATGAATAAGCCATTTGTAAATTACACACCTAAACAGACAAGTACAGGAACATTTGCGTCACTAACTAGGCCACCACTCGGGATGAGGCCTTTTTGTGGCCCATCAGATATTCAGATCTTTTGACTGATCGTTCCTTCTGCCTACCATCTGTTTCTATTAATCAGACATAATAGAGCTAAAATAACATAAATTGCTTTGACAATAATTGTATGAATATGAATGCAACATGATTATGTTCCATGAGAATTACTGTCTGTTAATCAAGGGAGCATTCTGCTCATTATTCCCAGCCTCGGGTCCTTGGACGTCCTTTTAATTACAGTAGTTGTTCTCATTTAGATATTTGCTGCCATGAAGCAGAGAGATGAGCCATAAATGACAGCTGATGGGCGATGTCAGGTGAGGTGACCAGGATCTCCAGACAGTCACTTCCTGTGCTACGCTGCACAAATACGGCAGAACCAGCAGGAAAACTGCAGCCACTTGGGGTCCAGGTGGGAGTGGTCGGGGCATTAATCCTTAATGCCTTATTCTGCTCATATCCTAATCTAATGAATATGTTAACATGTTTTTAAAAATCTGATTAATTCCAAGACTGTAGTCTTTTCTCCTTTATCATTTCAGGGCCTTCTTTTCAACCATCTACAACCGAATGCAGATGGAACAAAATCAGCACCAGCTGATGATGATGTTATAAATTCATCGAGCTGCATCCGCCACAATTCTCACCTGAGAAGATTTTCTGACCCGCAGGGATGAGAATAGATCTACAATCCACGGATAAAAGGGCTCAAAATCACCTGCTCATTGCTTCATGTCTCACGCCATCATGACGCGTACACGCGCCCACGCACACACACAGCCCTGTTTGTATTAATAAGACTACAGACCATCATATCACATCTACCATGACTCGATCTGTGTGGTAAAACAGTCCAACCGAAAAAGCGACAGCCACACTTATATAACGCCCAAATCACGCGCGCGCAGCACACGCACGCACAGTGCCTTTGACACGCAAACTACGCACGTAGTTCTCCCCTGGAGCTCTCATCGCAGTCTTTCATTTTACCCCCTTTAATGCATCAAAACGACGCCTTTCTCTTCGGAGGAGAGCATCCGAAATTCCACCATGCAAACGAAGACATGCAGCATGCTCCTAAAATCATGAACTAATAGTGCACGGGAAGAGGGATTTTTCTTTTTTCTATCACAAATTGATCCAAAATGATCCGGTTGCTGCTGAAGTGAACTGTTTTAATGTCCTTGAAGAAACAACAATCCTGAATTAAACGTGTCTGGTCCGATATTCTAATAAACACCTGCTGCCGCTTCTGGATTCTTAATTTGGCCATTTTACCGTTTTTCCTCCCGGATTCCAGGACGCGCCTCGGTCGGTACCTTCCTCCTCAGCCGTGCGTGTGTGCGCGAGGACAGCTGGCGGAGCGCGAGTCGCAGATGCTTCAAAGGCGAGAGACCGACAGCAGCCAATCAGGAGCCACTTCCTCCCAATCAAAGAAAGAAAGCAGCCAATAGGGAAGGACATGTTCTGTCCGGAGGGGCTCGCGCTCCCAGGGGCGTGTCTCGCGCTCCCAGGGGCGTGTCTCACAGCGTTTAAATGACTCCATCCAAGATGTCTGATATAAACATTTTATATAAATGATAAAAGCAAAACATGCTTCATTTAATCTAAAGCAGCTCGTTGGGGGCTTGTTATTCTCCTGCTGAAATAATATGAGAAAAAACAGGAAAGTAAAAGATTTTTATCTTTTTTTTAAACTGAACTACTTAATAAAATATGCATCCCTCATTAGTGAGTCACGGGGTTTGAGTGGCCTGATCTTTTGATCCAATTGAATCAATCTTTATCTGTACAGCATAATAACAGGGTCAGTGGGGTCAGAGGTCGGCAGGTCAGCGTGCAGCTATGAGGTCGGCGATACTTGTAGATGGATCCAGAGAGAGGCGGAAAGGCATCTATCTTTAGGAACAACAGCTTGGGCCTCCAAAGGCAGATTGGTCTGATGGAGGTGTAGAAATATAATAAAGATGATTTAACAGTGGTGTGTAGAGTAAACAAGGACGGGGGTGCAGGACCCACCGGTGTTGGACGGCCTGGGTCAGCGAGAGCTGCCATCCCAAACACGTGAGGACCACAGGAGATGAGATGAAGACGAGACTGCGGCCTGACACACGTGTGTGTGAGTGTGTGTGTGAGTGCAAACACAGAGATTAGGCCGAGTCTTTAGACTAAGTCACAAGAAACAGTCTTTTATTCACCTTTCTTTCTTACATTATTCAAGTACAAAGTTAAAATGCCTTTTTAATTAGTCCATATTCATACAAGAGTAAAATAATAATAGTGCCTTTTCATTACTACGACAAACATAAATACAGTCATTGTAAAGACAAACTTGATTTATACTCCTAACAATATATTTTTCTTATTTTCAGATAAAATTTTAGCACCTTTTGAAACACCACCGGGTCCTCCTTTCACTAGAAGCTCATCTTTCATTTATTTAATTCATGAGATGAGTGTCTGAATGCGCCACAGCACAATCTTGGTAGGTCTCGTGCACGTGTCCGCCTTGTTATTAAATGTTTTGTGTATATTTGTTGAGTGTTTCAGTGTTAAAAAAAACCAAGGCGTCACTCACTCAGTCCAAAAAGCTCTCGATAGGTGAACAAAAGCGTCATCAGCGTGTCCCACATCAACGCCATCCTTCTTAACGGAAGCGTGTTGAAATAACAGAGCCCGTCTGTCCACATCCAGGACCAGTGGCGCTCGGACACATCCGGATCCGTTCACTATCCTGGTGATCAGGACTCCCAATGATCGTTAAGAGTGAACGATTAGTGATTTTTCATAAAAACTTCAACTATTGTTGGTGACATTTGTAACATAAGCTGCAGATTAAACATTTCAAAGAAAATCTTAAGAGCAACAGTTGAGCATTTTAATGTTTTCTTGCTCTTGGAAGTCGACCAGACGGTTCTTTTGGAAGCCACCGGGTGGAATAAAGATACACTTTCCTTTGGGAAACAACCATTAATCACAGGACTCCTGGTTTTTATTGAGGACTCCTTTTGGCCTCGGCAGTGTTATTTCAACCCACTCTTGATGACGAGTTTCCTTCAGCTCTTTAGTTTTCCTCTGTCACCCTTGTGTACAATAGAACAACTCACTATACTAACTGTAATATATGCATTCTGCAGCCCCTCTCTCTCCTCTCAAGGCTGAGACTGAACTGAACTGAGCACCAACCTGGAACAGTACACACGCACAATAACAGATTATTATTGTAAATATTATTACCATTATTATTATTATGATGATCATTACTCCCTAATCTAACATGAAATCAGAGATTACACTGACTGACTGACATGCAGCACCTGAAGGGGATGGGGAGCATTGAGGGGGTGGGGGTGGATCTGGGAGCACCGTCCGACGCAGGGTGATGATGTCACACCTGGCAGCGCCGTGGGACGCCTGACAGCAACAGGCAGCGGTGAAAAACACAGTGTGTATGCGTATGTGTGTGTGTGTGTGTGTCATGGCGCACGGTTGTTTACAGAAGTGTTGGTACCGTTTCCAGCAACGTGTCTGTAACCTGCTAGAGTACTGTAAAAAAGTTTAAAAAGCACCTGAAGGTTGGTTGTATAAACAGAGAATAATCATGATTGAAAATAACCTTGAACCTGCTGGTTTATTGTTGACTAAGTTGGTGTTTTTTTGCATGTGTGTGTGTGTGTGTGTGTGTGAGAGAGAGAGAGAGAGAGCGAGAGCGCACGAGAGAGAGAGAGAGAGAGAGAGAGAGAGAGATGCATGTGTCCAGTTATTGGCTGTTATCTGAGGAAGGTCAGTGGATCGAAAGGCTTCCTGGTAAAAAGATGGTCGTGTGGCGACCATGAGCACCAGACTGAACGAGCTGTTGTCTCAAAGAAGGCCCTGCCTAAATATAATATTTACACATCGAGTGTCTGCTTGTTTTTTGAGCCATGTTTTCTGTGACGGGCCTATCCTTAGGTACGGTCACAGACTGTGTGAGATGTATCCACAAAAGGCGGGAGACACATCTGAGACAGGTGGTACAATCGTTTTCATGTGAAATACGGGCATATTTATACAGGGCGATCTGTTTCAGTCACAGGAAGTAGAAACCCAGCATACTGTTGGCAGATTAAAGGAGCTGGAACACAACTGAGCCCATTTTGGATCCCTGTAAAGAAAGGTCAGAGAGGAACTCTAAGAGCTGGTGTGTGGCGACTACCTGACTACTGACTGAGCAGAGAAAATGGCAGCAAGGACCTGAAATGCAAGAGAAGCTACTGATAACTCCACAGCTTCAGATTAAAGCCTCGGATCTACTATTTTAGTCTCATGTTACGCTGAAATCTGGCTGCTCTGAAGGTACAAATGACGCGCAAGTAGGTTGATATGTGAAACGCTGCAATTTTACTGACTAACCCATTTAAAAGAACCAGGAAACTATGTTACAAGCAAATGAATTAGCACTGGTTTAATTCAATCAAAATAGAAAACCAAAAAAGTGTCATTTTACATTTTATTTTAACTTTCTTTCACGCCCTTCTTGTACATATCACTGTCAAAGAAATCTGAATAAATATATGAATAGAAATACGATCCATGTTCACTTCTGGCCCAGGTCAGACCCCAACAGGGCCGAGCATGTTTTTCCTATCACACCTGACCATCACATCCCATAACAGCAGAGTGTTTGCTGAGCCGTTGATCAAAGTTAAGCTCAAATAAGCACAGTATTTCTGCAGAATTTAACCGCTGATGCCAACAGAGTTGCCGTTAAAGCTGCTGCAATGAAATACCCAATGTAGAATAAACAGTACAGCCTTCTGTTCAAATATATATTACCTATAATGAGCTAAGTGATCAAATCATTTATAATTGTCGCCTATTTTCATTCTGCAGGACTGTAGATTACAGCTTCTCCATGGCATAAACGTGTGTATGAGTAAGGTGAATACAGATCAGAGCTCACAGTATACGTTAACTCGTAGCCATCCTTTATGTACAATCAATGCTGAAACAAATAGGAAGCAATCATCTTTTTAAAAAAAAATGTATAGAAACTCAAAGTGAAAGCTAGGCAAAATATATATCTATTACTAAAATATAAATAGATGATGACAGGAGCCGCTAGAAGGTGCTCAAATTCCTAAAGACCATTACTTTGTAAATTCGCTACGTCTGAAGGCACACGGGTCTGTCTCCGACTTCTTGCTAAAATATGTATCAAATCTCTCCTGATTTCAATTATTTTAGTTCCTGTTGTTTTGTCCCTCTCTGTAATGGTGAAAGTCAAGCTTTTCTCCTGTTACTGTGCCCACGTGAGACCAAAGGAAAGGTATTTCTACTCATTAGATCCTATATACCGAGACATAAAAACACATATGTACAGAGGATGGTTAAATAATTCTTCCTAGCAAGAATTTAGCTAAAAGCCATTCCTTCTGGTCTAATTAGACCAGATCATATCAAGGGTGTGGATTTTGACGCCACCATGAGTGAACTCAACGATAAATATCATTTGCACCCACAGAGCAGCTGATTAGTTGTAGCCGTGTTTCAAAGACACGTGTGTTCACATATAAATCTAAAAAATAATTATTTTTCTTCTTTGCCTGGTTTTGTCTCCTGCACAAAAGCATTTGGCTCACAGCCAATCAAGGATACAAGATTGTAGCAAATAAAACAGAGAGTTCTCTGAAAGCACCAAACACCTTGAAAGGGTCACCATTTTGACTGTTACTGTCTGACCAGCACCACAAACACCAGGGTGCTTGAATATTTGTGCTCAGTGCCCTGTAACACACTTTCAGCACGAGGCATGATTACAGTTAAATATTCAGAGTGATTCGTTGGTAAATTGAAACCAAATGGAGCGTCTTTGTCTCCCCCTAGAGGTCAAAACTCCAACTGCTCTGAGATCTCTAAAGCCAGAAGACACCAGATTCACGGTGATGTGTGAAGTACAGTACAGAGACAACGCACCAAAATGTGTGTGTGTGTTTGTGTGTGTGTGTGTGCAAATGTGTGAGCATGTGTGAGTGTGTAGTGTGTTTGTTGACCCAGCAAGGTAGCACCAGGGAAATGTATGATCAACCAGTGGTATACATCGGATTGAGGGAAGCAGTCTTTACAATGTGTGTGTGTCTGTGTGTGCATCCAGTCATCTGCATCACCCAACCTTCATGTACTAGCTGTACTATAGCTGTATACTATAGTTATCGGGGTGTGTGTGTATCAGAGAGAGAGTGTTGATGGTGTGTAACTAGTTGCAGGCGAAGTACTCCTTGAGGGGAGCGAAGAGGTGCCTGATGACTGGGACACTCCAGGAACGTCCCAGCAGCCTCTGCCTGGCCAGACGACTCATGTTGGACACATCAGTGTAGTGGACAGGAAAACCAAAGACCCTGAAGACACAGAAGACACCAATAAAGGGGAGGGAACCACGTGGATGACGTGGATTAGACCTTTTTTTTTATAGGATACTGGTCTGGGTTTGTGTAACGACAGCATCCTCATCCAAACTAATCCCATTAAGAAATCTGTACAACAATAGTGGGCAGAATATTTTCTGTGGCGCAAATACATCAGATGCACACTTATGGACACACACACTGTACCTTTCCATCTCAGTACACCACAGGATGTCCTCCTTGCTGTCCATGAAGACGGGGAAATGCTCGTCTTTCCCCTGCTTTACAGAGTTGGAGCGTGTTGTTATCGTCCGCAATTTTTCAAACTGCAATTACAATCCAGAGCCAAACACATCAACACCGACACACACACACACACACACACGCGTATTTTAATCCTACAGCTATGTCCCATTTGCACAGCGATGATATGAAAGGCGCACGAGAGCAAAGCTCTTTGTCACACGCACTGAACCCACTCAGACGCAGCATCGACAGGGTCTGCAGCCTATTACAGCGAGCAAGCGCACCCGCGTCCACACTGACAGCGTTACCTTGGCTACACGTCCGTGTTCCAGGCACTCCTGCAGATCCAGCCTATCGTTGGTCATGGGAGACAGAGGTCTGCCGGTAACAAAACAAGCAAAGAAGAAAATGTTTTCATGATTTGTGTAATTGAACTACAGCAGAGCATTCGCCTCACACCGGAGACGTTCGATTTGATTACCTGGACATGCCTGGAAGGTTCCCCCAGAAGTAGCGGGCGCGGTGCGCAGCAGAGACCTCCTTAGCATCAATCATGACTGGGTTCGACTAAAAGGGGAGCAGCAGGGTTACTTCCTGTTCCATTCTACCACTGTAAGGAGCAGGGCTTTAAATCACCTCTAGAAAACGGGAAATATCACGTTTGTCGCTGACCCCCATAGCGACCACATTCTCAAAGAGCCAGAAGAACGGCCGCTCATCACCCAGCTTTGGTCGAGCCTCGTGTAGCAGACGGTAAAACTCGAAAAACAAACGTCCAGTTCCCTCTAAACAGAGGAGAAACAGAGCATCTATGTTATATATGTGTGGTATATGTGCGTACCGGGTTAATTTTCAGTTGAGCCGCATTCATCTTCAATACTGAAACTCTGTTTCTACAGGAATTGAAAATAATGTGTGTTGTTTCTGTACTTAAACGCACCATACAGGCCTTTTCTTGCAGGGTTGACTATGGAGAGGTCATTGCAGGGGCTTCCTCCTATCACCAGGTCAAATGGTCCCCACTCTTCGATCTAACCAGCCAAACACAACAAGTCAGCATGAGGACTGTGTGTTCTGAGTCAGACCTTCCACAGTAGCTGAGAAGACTATTTTGTCTGTTAGGAAGGAACCTTGCTCACATGTTTACGCGTCACATTGCGCACGTCTCCCACGTACATGATGCGACCGTGATGTCGAACCATGCCGACAGTGATGGAGTCTTCACACACTTCAGATGCCACATATTTGTCCACCCGGATGCCCAAATCCTTCAGCACCAACAGACCTGAGCAGAGGCAGAAGCCTGCAGATTTAGTTTGAGCTCCTGACCAGCAGAGGGCGCTTCATTTTATTTACTGTGCATTTATTTACTGGAACATCTCCAACCAGATTAATGAGTAAAGTTCTGGTGCACATTAAAGTGTGTTTAGTGCACAATATCCTGGGAAATAAAACATTCATTACCAAGATCGGTAGGAATGTGTTTATGTTATACAAACTCACAGCTTGCACACTTGTTTACTGGAATCAATAAATGAAGGAATGAAGGGTCCTGGATGCACCTTTAGAACCACATCTGCACCAGGTTTGTAAGATCTAACCACATTTGCACCAAAAATAAAGTCATCCGGTGCTTTATTGGGTAATTCTGGAACATATTTTTGCTGCAGTGACACTGACATACCTGTGGCAATACCATCAAATAGAGAGAGAACTCTGATTGGCTTTCTCTTTTCTGCTGAAACTGGGGGATACAGCTTGGCTGGTTCCTAAAGCAGAGAACAAGGTTAGAGTTCGATGATAAGTGGTCCAAAATGTACGTTTTCTAGGCCAGATTGTTGCTGCAGTTCCACCGGGGCAGCGTGCTCCGCAGTATCTTCATTCTATCAGAACTTTGAGGGACGGTTAAATGACTGAAACTAAGATACTCACAAATTCCTGCTCATGGTTGTTGGCAAAGAAGTGTTGTAGTCTACTGGGCCAGTCGTCTCTTCTCCTCAATAAGCCGTAGGTGCTGCGTGGTCCGCACATGTAGCAGTTCCAGGGGTCCTCTTTGATAGCTGCTGCTGCCGATCCAGCTCCTACCAACAGGTCCACACACTCCACACAGAAGCACCTGCACAGAAGAGAGAGAGAACAAGGTTTGTCTTCTATATATGCTCATGAATATGTATATACAGTTATTTACAAAGATGAATCCACGTTTTTAAAAAATAACTTATTGAGAGATGATTCTTTAAGTCAGTGGTGGCCCCTGAATCTCTGACATTTGATGAGATTTAAATAATCTTCTCAACTTTAATGTTAAGATTATTGCTCAAGACAAAGGGGTGTACTAACCCCCATGACCGCAAGGCGGCGCCAGAGCGCATTAACGCAACAATTTAAATTAACCCATTTACAGTTGTACGGAGAAAAAAGTGGACATCATTCACATGTTTTTGTCGAAGTTTCTATTGCGACATAACCCAGGAACAGAGGAGAACATTTTTCATGTCCTCTTCCATCTGACGTACTTGTATTTCAGTGTTTATTATTATTATTATTATTATTATAGAAGGGGTTTTATTAACAATAGCAATAATTAGATTTGAAGTATTTTTAAGCTGTAGGAGGGTCGCAGTACTCCTTCCAACCCCACATGACTCTGTGTTGAGGTGGTTGCATGTCTCCACATGCCTTTACAGTCAAAAGGTCAAAGTACGGACGACAAAATAAACGAAATAAATATTCTCTGGATAAGTTGGCCAACTCAGTCTCCAACAAAGGGTAAAATAAATAATGTCTGGCATTTATGGCTGAGTTGTTTCTGTTGATGTGAAATAGAAAACTGTGCCCCGACCACAAGAGAATCGCAGAACCAGAACCAGACTGGGGCCGTACGGACCTGCAGCAGTTGTTGTTGCCACACATGAGCACTTCTCTGCCTCCACAGCAGATGGTGCAGTAGGACTGGTAGCCGTCATCGTCGTACTGGTAGGCGCACTCCAGGAAGGAGTTCTGGAAAAACGGTGGAAACAAGTCGGTGAAACACTGAAACAAGTGTTCAGGAAGGCTACAGAACAACAGGCTCTTCCTTCCCTGTACATGCGAGGCGCAATACTCGCTCTTACTTTGCAGCCGTGGCACATGGCTCCTACGAAGAGGGGGTGCTCCAGAGAGACATTCAGGCTTCCACAGGAGATGCAGATATCTGCACAGACACAAACACCACAGACATCATGCGTCCAGTCCGTCTGTTAAACGACAGACTGAGATTCTAAACACAATGAACAATTACAAATGTATCATCGTCTATCGTCACTGCTGTTTTATCAGCCAAATGTCATGTTGTGGAACCTTTACCTTCAATGTTTCTGGTCTTCTTCTTTATCTCACATATGAGTCTCTCTGGAACACAACACACACCACCTCAGCGACACAGACGACACACAGAGCAGTTACCTGCATTTAACAACAGCGTCTGGAGTCTTGCTAAGGTAGCATTAGCTTAAATAACAGGAAGACAACCCGTATTTCTGACATTATTTCAGCCAAATCAGACTTTCCGTTCCCTCGAAAGCTGAAAAAACCCGAAACGGCGTTCCCACCTCTGGTGCCTTCATCGATGACCTCTCTGATCTTCGCCTTTTCAGCTGCATTCTTGCGCGGTTTCTTGGCAGGCGGGGGTGTGTAAGCAGCCTCAGGCTCGGCCCACATTTCTGGGTACACTTCCTTGTAGGGGTTCTGTTCACCTGTTGGAATAGTCCAGCAGAGAACTATTGGCTTTGAGTGGAAGCTGTGGTGAACAGTCTCATCTGCTGTGGAACTCGTGTCTGTGGGTTCTCCAGTGACTCAAGAATGAGGTTCACATAACTGGACACAAGGGATTCTTTGCTGTGTGCGATTAAAAAGATTTGCTGCATTGTTTTACCCTCTGGAGGGTCCAGAGCTTGTGGACCAGTCGGCAGGAAGCCGGTCATGGCCCACTCGATCATCTGTCTGGTTTGAATCTCTACTCCGTCAGCATCATCGCTTGAGTCACAGGAAGGAACTGGCCTTCCCGCCCTTACACTGGCCACCTACACATGTGATAATCCTGTTACAACCGCTCAGAGAACGAGGATCTATAACACAAACACTGAACACAAAGGGCCTGATTCACTAAAGCTTTGAGTGTCCTAAACTGTGTGGAAACTAAAGTCAAAGTCTAAACGATCTAAACGAAGTCTGCAGCGATCGAGTTAACGTGGACGGTTGCGATCGTGGCTACATATAAGAGGTGGTTGGGGGTAGGCTGCTGTCATCATGGAGGAGACAGGGAAACGCAGGGGGTGGGGACATTTCGCCCCGCCAGGTATTCCATGGAAGGAATAACCGCTGACATGCAGAAGGTACAGAAACGTTGGCTTTAGGGGCGACGGAGGCGTAATCGTAGGCTGGCTGTGGGTGCCGGCGCCCGGCGTGGCGCTGAGCAGATGTTTGGCGTGCGCAGCAACGTCCCAGTGTCCCGCTGGAGCGCACCAGCCTCATTGGTTTGTTGGGTTCTGCTTTTGTTCTGGGCCACCTAACTTTTACGTCCTCCGCTGTTGCCTCGCTGTTCGACGGCGTTTACTTCAGATGTGGCTCCGTGTGCGATTTTGTTTTAATATGTTTAGATTTCTCTTTTGGACATGGTTTAAGTATTTATTTGTCTCCTCTATTCACACTTCCAATTTTATTTAGCGTTTTTTTTGCTGCTCGTCCATGGAAATGGTGCAAGCTCCTTATTTAAATAGTCCGTGTGCGTTTGTAGTCACTTGAGCAGTTTTTCTTAGTAGATAACCTGCAAAACGCACACAAACCAAGTGCACAAATTCTTATCACGAGTACACAATTGAGTCTTAGTAAATCAGGCCCAAAGACTAACGACTGGTGTTTTCAGGTACAGCTCTGTTCATTTCCACTAATTATGCCTATTTTATCCAATTGTATCTAAATTGGAACAGGATTTATATGAAAACAGGACTTTCCTCAGTGAAATAGAGGCTAAAGCTAATATGACTACACCTTCAGTGTTAATATGGGGGGGAAACATCAAGGTGACAAAGATGGAAATGCCTTTTTAAACGTGTATTTTGGTGGGTAATGCAGGACTGGACGTCAAATGACTTGCTGTGTTTTGGTACTTTAGATATTTCACTAAACAGCTGATCCCCCCCCCCCCCCCGCCGTGAGGAAGCACGGTTTGAATGCTGGGACTGCTACCTGTAGAGCCTCAAAGATGGCCTTTCTGTACATGGACTGTTTGTTGTAGGTTGGCTGGTGGAAGACGGATGAAAAAGAACTCAGATGCATTAGCTTCTCCACGCAGACCTGCACAACAACAAAACCGAAGGAGCATTAGAAGGATGAAAAGGAAAAACCACATGTGTCAGCAGACCTCAGGACAGGATCCTGCTCAGTAAGCCTGCTCACCACAGAGAACTTTCCGTCTCCAAACCACATCACCCAGCGAGTTCCGTCAGCTGCCCGACTCCGACCGCTCATCCACCAGGAGACGATCCGGCCGGGCCACCAGGAGAAACCCCGCAGCTTCCCAAACACCAACGTTCCGATGCCGAAGCTTCGGCCATCCTGTCAGCAGGTGCAGAAAAGACAGAGTGCTCGTCAAAAAGGGTGCTGAATCCGGGCGGACCTTCGAGATGTGAACAATAACGTAACCATAATAATAGTCATAATATTAACCCTTATAAAAGTGTCTTTAAAGAGGATCATGGAGACATTAAAGCTCCTAAATGATTCCAGTCTCGATCATCTGGAATATCATCACCTAAAGATGTCGGTGTTGTTTCCTCTACGTCTTCCTCTACTTTACGTGACTCCTTTATTTAAAGGGCACGGTGTAATAGTGACATGTAACAAGTTCCATTTGGAACTTTTATGAAAACACACACACACACACTAGGAAATGCTTCTCCAGTGGTTTTGAGGAGGTGTGTGAGTCCAACATGATGTATAACAAAAGCTGCAGACGGAACGCTTGTCCCTCCGCCAGCATTTATCTTAAATCTTGCATATGGTTAATAATTAGCTTCACTTGTATACGAAGGCAGTCCAAGTCATTTACCTGGTACTCTATCTCACTAGGGGTGGCCTGTTCACCTCTGACCACCGGCTCTGGGGTCACGGCCACGGTGGGAGAGGCGGGGTCTGTGTGTTGGGAAGGGGGCGGGGCTGGGCTGGCTGGCTCCTCCTCTTTGTGAGAGTCTGCCTCGGAAATGTCGTCCATCATGCTGATCTCTGCTTCTCTGTAGGCTCGCCGCTCTGCCTGCGAAGAGAAGAGCAATCAGAAGGACGCAGACGTGACCTCTCTTGCTGCTTCCTCCACCTGTCGTACGCAGCTCAAACGAACCACGGTGAGGCGACTACACACGAAGCCCAAAATCACTACGAGCTGACACAAATGCGCACCTATGACATCATCGACGTGCCATTCTTTAGAAACGTTAACTTCTGAGTACGGACGCTAAGAGCTGGAACTTTGGAATGATGCCTCAGCATCTTCTGCAAAAACCCTGACAAATACTTCTGATCATTGAGACTCGTCCACGGACCGAAGGTGGCAGGAGGACGTGGAAACAATCGCTTAATTGTTACTCCAAACAGGAAGTGAGCGGGGAGAGAGGGTGGGGTGAAGTGGGGGGGGGGTTCAACGGGTTCAGTTCAGGAAGGACAGCGAGAGAGAAACAAAGAGAGACAGTAATAGGATTAAATTATAAATAGGAATTCAAACAGAGAGAAAGCGAGTCGAGGATGACGAGGGAGGAGAGAGCAGCTATCGCTCAGAAAAGTGGGAAGTCTGAGTCCTCCTTCCTTTAACCTTCACGGCATCCAGCTCATTTAATGTCAAGAACTAAAGAAGTACAAAAGTCCCTGGAAAAATACTGCAAATATCCGTACCACACACGAAAGGAGACGATTCTTTGAGTGCCGGGCGTCTTCTTCAGTCACTGCAGCCACAACACAATAATGACGCATGAAACAACACACAAATAGACTCAAGACACACAAACTGCCATGTGAGGATGGACGCACTGCAGAATGGTAGAAAACGTTCTGTCACATTGGTTGATTTCACACTGGATGGAGGAGAAACAGGAGCTTCCTGGAGAGGCGCCATCACCTCTGTAACTGGGCGACCATCAGTCTGAGTATCGATGTCAAATAGAAGCTGTAGAATTGTGCCTCAATAATGGCAAAAAGACGAGGAACCATTGTTCTGCACCCTGACGCTAACGCTAACAGATGAAGAGCAGACGGAGAAGATGATGAGCGTGTGCAGCAGAGGGGTAAAGCAGAATCAAAACAGAATCTGACCAAACCTGCTCTACTCGGCAGGTCTGGTCCTGTTCGCTCCATTTCACCGAGCCCCTGGCTCAGGACACGGGAGGAGCGCCGGAGAGAAGAGGAATGTGGATCCAAGCGAGAGTTTAAGCAGACGACGGACTTGTGTTCACCAGAACTAACATCCTCCTGTTATTACAGGAGATTTGATTTAACTACTTACCCTCACTACAAATAAAGATCCTCTGCCATTTTAAATTGGATACTATCGTCATTAAATGTTTAGGAAGAAAAATTCCAAAGGATTTATCCAACATCTATGCAATTAATTATCTGCCAATTACAGAGACAAAACAAGCAGGTTCATCACCGCTGGACTTAAACGACCCAACTGTTAAAACCAACATCCTTCTTGATTTTTAGTTTCCTGTCACTAACAAAAGAAAAGGAATTCCGTGCAGAAACATAATTGGATCTTGTTTTATGGCTCCCAAATGCTCGGGGAGGTCATTTCCCATGTTTTGGGAATTATAGAACCATCAAATCAGGATTCTAGACAGTTTCTCTGGTAATGTCTCCCCATAGTCAGCGTTACAGAAAAATATTTAATTAAATAATGTTAGCAGCCGTAAAACAACCTATTAGATGAAGATGTTTGTGGAGTCTCCATCAGAGAGGAGGAGGAGCCTGGAGGACACTCGGCTCATCTCCTCACAACAGGCTTAAATTATCACTTTGGGTTTATGAGTAGGATGCTTTGATTTCCTTCCGTCTTTGTAAAATAAAAGACTTTTTTAACAACGACGTGTGATGAAGAGAGAGCCTCACAATAGCGGATCCTCTAGGAACCCTCTCACTGTCCACGTTGGGGGGAAAGTTCTGCCCCACTCCCATGAAACAAAGGGGAAACAGATGGGAAGAAGTGGGAGGGGGCGAGTGTGGGGCAGTTCTCTTGGGCTCTCTGACCCGCGGGTCACAAGGTCAGCGTTCCCTGCTCCCGCTCATCCTTGAACTCCGAAAATTCTCACCGCCAGGCTGACGGACACCACAAATGAAATCTACTTTGGTTCGCTTCCTTGATGAGAGCAATTAGGGAAACAAAGCAATGGGGCAGCAAAGGGCCGGATCACAGTGAGATGAACTCTGGCTCGGCGCTCCAGGAGCAGACGTTTCGTCGATTTGTTTCAAGAAGTAGTATCAACACACTAATCTGTGTTTTATGGAATATTTATCTCTTTTTAAGCGCTTGGCTCTTGGAGACGTGTTCCTCAAAGCAGATGATGCTGCTCGTGCTGCTCAGAGCAGCAAAGGCCAACAGCCGGTTCTTCCAGGGATCAGGACCGGAGACTCTGATATTCCACAGACCTCTTCCCAGCAGGTTCATATGGGAACTATTTTCTTTCTGCCAACTGCAGCGTCCAATCACAGACGTGGAAAAGCTCTGCAGAGACTCGAGATTCTCCTGAATAAAAATTAAATCAAAATGCAGAATAAATGTTACAAAATGTTGGAAAAATCTTCCTCCGATTGATGCGGTTTCTGCTATGTTTCAATCAAAATATGGAGCAGAAATACGGAAACATGACGGCAGAGGTCTTGAGGTCAGTTAGTGACTCGGAGATGTTTGAGGTGGATTCATGTGTCTCGCTGACCCACATCAAAGAAGATACGGAAAAATGGAGTTACGACCGCTGAATTCCAAAGCTTGGTCAGTCTTTTCACTCTCAGTCCCACCTCCCCGTGACCTTTCCATCACCCCTGCATTTATGACCCTGTCACTGAGCCGTTGGTAAGCCCCGCCCCCTTTCAACGAGCCCGACGTCCCTGACCGCGAGATGAACCCGGCTTTGCCCGCAAGCGAGGAGAGAAGGATTAGGAGGGCCGGAGAGCCTCTGACAATCATCAACACACGGAGTTTCCGCGCTTTCATATCAGCATCATTACAGCCGAGGAACATCAGCAGTTCCCTGAACATCTCCGGTTAAAATAGTTTTGGTTTTGTGATATTGTTGGTGGTCTAACAGCCACTTCACACACACGCCTGCAGTTTCTGGTGTGTGTGAACCGACCTGATGAGTCTCCCTCTCCTGACCTCACACCCTGGCTGTCTGACCTCTACACACTCCACAGCTGTTATTGCTCATGCAACAACTCGGTTTTCTCCTACCTGCCTGGAGACCATCATCAACCATCATGTGATCAATGGCCCTTTATGTTTCTGAGACCTCGTCTAAAAGAGCAGCATCCACCAGTGCAGCAGTGAGAGCAACAGTCGACCAACTGGGAGAAACCAAATGTCTGTGGAAGCAGCCGCAGAGACCGAAGGAACTGTGAGTGTTTGGAAGGAAGGGAAGTCCACACCCTCCCAGTATAAACACACAAAAGAAGAAAAGGGGGAAAGACTCCATCGTCAAACTGGGTGATGAGGGCACATAGAATGTATGTATATATATACAGCATATATATACTGGCCAGTTGAGAAGCAGTGATGGCTGAAAGGACATTTAGCAGAGCAGTGTGGCATCCAGCGTGGTGCAACAGAGCCTAAACGTGTGCATTAAGGGAGAAAAAGCACCCATTGAAATCAAAAAAAGCATTAATGTGACAAAACAATAACCAAAGAATGTCAAATTGGCCATTTTATTGTGTTGCATTCAATAAAAGCCACCACGTTAGCGGCACACTCCTGTTTCCTCCTCCCCACCTCCATCTTCCAGCGGCTCAGCCATTCTTCCCTCTGTCTCCTGCTGATGTAATATGGATCTCCGGCCTGGAAAGTCACCCTGGGAACCGGCCTCCTCCGCAGCCTCCCAGTCTCGCCCTGCACACACACGGAGGATGCAGGTGACGTCTCGGTTCTTTCGTCTTCATGCTCCTTTATATGCAAAACACGCGGAAAGCAACAGGTTTGGTCTCTCCGCACCTCTCTGGGGGAGTCGCAGTTTCTGTCGTCTGGCTCATCTGCAGGAGAGGAAATAAGAGGAAATGTTCATTTGTAATCTTAACAAAGAGGTAAAGTCATGGTTGTCATCACTTTGTGCTGGCACTGACATCGAAAATAGAGAAATAGCTTGTGGAAGTAGTCAAAGTGCACCACAAGGGCCTGCTGCTGTAACTCACACCAATCAGACATGTTTAATTATCATTAGATGGGAAGGTACCCTTGTTCCTCTCCGTTTGTTCTAGTCTCCGACGCCCACGCCTTTTGCGAGGGGACGGGGAGGGTTCTGGTTCCTCGGGCGGTGTCGGGGGTGCGTTGGCACAGGGGTCAGAAGTCGCCATCTCCTGGGAAATGAACACAGCGTAGATCTGAGGAACGTGGCGCTGGCTGTCGTCTGGACTCATCAAAGGGTTCGACTTTTAATACACACATAAACCCATGCACACATTTAGGCCCACGGCGAACCAAGGCCGCATACATTAGTCTGCCTCGTTAGCATAATTCCAAACAGATCCATCCAGAGGAATGAGACCACATGGGATTAGTAAAATAACCACACATGAACTCCATTAATGCCGTAAAAAATGCTGATAATGTGTAATTCAAATAATAAATCAAGCTTAAAATGGTGATCATCGTATAATAGAAACTGCACGAGTTGTTATTATTGTTGTTATTAATTCATGCACCAGAACAGACGTTATAACAGCTGCACTCTGGTTACAAGAGCTCATGGTTTAGAGCTCAGTAGTGTTGATGTTGTTATACTGTAGTCGTTACAAGACCAGCAGGCTTTTTATCAGATGAAAAACTTCTAACTTGTCCAATGTAACGTCCAACTCGACGGCTACGTCTCTGCTAGCTGGGACGAACGAGCCCCCAAAGACTAATGAGCAGGTGAGGAGGCCTGTAAAAGGCTGAGCACATCCAGGGTGAAACGGGCCTCCGGGGCAAACTTTACGACCCCGGTACACGTGTTTAACACTGGCTACTCAGACTGGAACGAGGCTTTGAAACTGTGTTGGATATTTATTGTGTCATTGTAACATACATCGGGATCATCAGGAGCAGCGTATCGGCACTGCTGTTATTACACCATCATCATATATTGAATTAAGCGTGCTCAGGAACATTTCATTAACATCTGAAAGGTCTCAACTCTTTTATAGAGCCACTTTACATAGAACTGAATTTGGAGGGGAGGAGGGGTTTGTCCCCAGCTCAAATGGCTAAAAGTCACAATAAATGTAAATAAAAGCTCAAAAGAACGAGAATAATCCGATCAGTCAGTCATTCAATCAGTCATTCAAACACTTGAACATCATTTTGGTAGAAACATTTTAGAGTGTTTGTTTGAAGGCTAAATCTAACGCTAAACGCTGAGTGTAGGCCTCATTAGCAAGTTAACCCTAAATATGCACACATTCTTTTAAAAACAAACTCTTCTGCTAAAATAACCATTCCACGTATAACGTTTAAATCAGTACCGAAATTCAAGATGATGACGAATACGCGCAAACGCAGGCAAATATTTGCAACTTGCTACAAAAAATGGTTCTGGGTTAAAAAAATAAGCTCAGCCGAAGGTTTACGACCCTAGAAAATAATCAGAAGAATGGAATGGCTAAATCAAGATGAATACATGTCTTTAACTCAAAATAAAATGAGCGTATTCAGTCGCCGTGCGCTCTTTTGCCTGAGCCGTATACATTTTAAAAGCTGCATAAAGAGTTGATTTAACATTAGAGCCTAAATCAGACACTACTCTTTTAAGCAAACAACTGACTACTTACACATTCAGCAGAAACAGTAGGATCTGGACTTGCAGTCATCTTTTGGTCACATGTTGAGTTTCAATAAAATTCAGCCCATGTTTGGTCCAAAAGAAATCCTGAGCGAAATATCTGGATGCCTTTGAACAGCTATTTGTTTCCACGTTCTTCACAAACAAGCCATTTTGACTAAACAGGAAGTGGCGTACGCTTCCTTCTGCGAGAGCAGGTACATTAGTTGGGTTTTCACGGATCGGCCAGCAGCTCCATGCAGCTTTAAAACTGAGATATGGCAGAGTGGAGACGCAGGCTCGGCACGCACCTCCCTGGTGGAAACGGCCGTTTTGTTGATTTCACCCCGCCAAACAACTGCACTTCCTCCCCCCGTCTGCGCCAAATTTCAGCCTGGGTGAGATCGCGTGGAAAGTACCCGACTTTACTCGCTCTAAAATAAGCTCCCATGCAAATCCAGCCAAGGGCAATTTCTAGGTTGGATGAGACTCTGATGACCCGTGTGTGGGTGTGTGTGTGGGGGGGGGGGGGGGGGGGGGGGGGGGGGGTCACGGTGCATCTCCGGCCAGATTCAGCAGTGATGTCATGGCAGGTCTGTTGTTGCATTTCTGGCAGCTTTTGGGGCTGTATGTGCATGTTAGACTAGATGAAAAGGCTTTTACTTCCTGGTAACCAGCTAGTTCCAACCCAACGTGCACGTGTTTGGAGCATGGAAGCAGAGCGGAACACCAAATATTAAATATTTCAGTGAATGCTGTGTGAATATTTGTCTCTAAACATGTTCAGACAAATGAAAAACTCCTAATTAGTTCCTAGCGAGGACCCTAATTATTATCATTAAACATCAGACCACCATGAATTCACGTGTGAATTCAGGCGTGCACAGCTGTGATTATACAGCTGTGAGCCAAAAGGGCACGAGGCAGCGCCGAGCAGGAAACCCCCACCAAACAAACTGGATCCCAACTCAAGATGAGGAGAAAATAAATCTTCACACCTCACGCTTGCAGAGCCTCAATGTGAGGCGTTCAAGAACGTCAGGAATAAAGAAACCTCTGGGGATTTTCCATGGCAACACTGTGTTCTTCGGAGCTTTATTAAGTTTATGTAGCAGACTTAAGAGGTGTGAGTGGGTCAATGAATGGTGAGTGAATGGTGAGTATTCCTGCCTCTCACTGGGACTGCTGGGACCGACTCCAGCACCTCTGGACCCTGATTAAGAAAAATGATGTTCGGATGCATCCAGGGGAGTTTAGTTTGGGAAAATGACTACAAAGAATATGATAAACAGTTGCTAATAATCCAATAAGGTCAGGTTTTATTGAAAGATTCTCAGATTATTATTGCTTGTGACATTATTTTACAATGTTGCCGTGACCACTGAGTGCAGACAATAAACCAGCAGTGGTGTTCCAGCATCCTTTAACTGGGCCAGACGGTGCGTTTAATGGAGACCCTGAACACACTAAAGGTTGATTTAAGTTACACAAGAAAAGGTCGTGATACACCCCAACGCACACACCGAGAGGAACCACCAGCTGCTCCACACATGAGAGGAGAGAGACCGGAAGTGGAGCCACATTTAGCCTCACGGGATGGAGAAGACGGGAAAAAGAGAGAGCGAGAGAGAGAGGGAGGCAGGGAAATCCAGGAAAGGTGGGAAAAAGCTGCAGTGGGTGAAGCAAGAGTGAGGTTCACAGCTCACAATTCATGGCTCCATGGAGTCACTGCAGGAGTGGGAGAGGCGAGCACTGCGCACGTGGTGAACCTGTCATCGTCATCACGGGCCGAGTCAGCGCTGACCGCTGGGCGGTATCACTATCATTACTGATGCTGCTGCTGCCATGGCAACACGCCAGGGACACCCCTGAACAGACACGTTCCAATTCAGCCCTGAATGCAGCACTGGAAGAAACACACACATTCCAAGCTCGGAATTCCAACACAAGACGTCTAATTCAGCTGACATTGCTACTGTTTCCCTTTTAGTATTAATGTATTAGAGTTTTCTTTTATTACCACTCAGCGTTCAAAATCAGCTAAACTGGAATCTCTCACTCAGCAGAGGATCCAGAGGATCCAGTGGATCTAGAGGAGCCAGAGAGGATCCAGAGGATCTAGAGGAGCCAGAGATTCCAGAAGATCCAGGAGCCAGAGAATCCAGAGATCCAGAGACAGAAGATCCAGAGCCAGGAGCCAGGATCCAGAGAGGATCCAGATCAAGGATCCAGAGAGCCAGATCTAGAGGATCCAGAAAGGATCCAGATGATCTAAAGGATCCAGAAGATCCAAGGAGCCAGAGAGGATCCAGAGGATCTAAAGGAGCCAGAGGATCTAGAGGATCCAGAGAGGATCCAGAGGATCTAGAGGATCCAGAAGATCCAGAGAGCCAGAGAAGATCCAGAGGATCTAGTGGATCCAGAGGAGCCAGGGATCAGAGAAGATCCAGAGGATCCAGAGGATCCAGAAGAACCCAGAAGAGGATCCAGAGGAGCCCCGTTCACCTTCTGTTATCAGTGCTTGTTTGATGATTCTCCCTTCACTGCTGCTTTAAGAACAGGGCTAAAGTAAAGCGTGCTAACGCTAACGCAGCTTCTTCTGACAGAGGTGCACCAATAACCACAAGCGTACGTGGAAACACATGTTGGGGTCCAGCGAGACTTCAGAACTCACACCGACCAACACAGCTCAACACACGTTCAGGCAGCAAAGGCCACCACAACACCATGTGTGTGCGTTCATACAAAAGTGTTTGTGTTGTGTTAGCAGTTAGCATGATGACGAGGGAGAAAGGAGAGAGGGAAGCAGCAGGACCGTTGAGGACGTCTGCTGGACTCAGAGGAGCCTGAGCGGCCGACAGCAGCCTGTAATGGCAGCACTCACAGGAAGCAGCTGTTTACGTTTCCTGCCAGGACGGCCCACTCTGCGCTTGCTGCGGGGGCTGGCTGGGGTCCCCTCCTCTGGGCTGTCCTGATCCGCTCCATCTTCACTCTGCCCGGTTACAGAAAGGTCACAGCACCAGTTAACAGCACTAGTTACCAGCACTAGTTACCAGATCCAATTAACAGCACAGTTACTAGCACCAGTTACCAGTTACATCACACCAGTTTACCAGCACCAGTTAACATCACCAGTTACCAGCATCAGTTACATACACCAGTTACCACACCAGTTAACAGCACAGTTACCAGATCCAGTTAACAGCACCAGTTACCAGCACAGTTAATATCACCAGTTACCAGCACCATTTACAGCACCAGTTAACATCCAGTTACCAGCACCAGTTACCAGCACAGTTAATCACCAGTTACCAGCACCAGTTACAGCACCAGTTAACATCACCAGTTACCAGCACCATTTACCAGCAACCATTAACATCACAGTTACCAGCACCAGGTTACCAGCATCAGTTAACAGCACCAGTTACCAGCATCAGTTACCAGCAGTCAGTTAACAGCACAAGTTACCAGCACCAGTTACCAGCAACCAGTTACCAGCATCAGTTAACAGCACCATTTACCATCACCAGTTACCAGCATCAGTTAACAGCACCAGTTACCAGCACCATTTACCATCACCAGTTAACATCACACCAGTTACCAGCATCAGTTAACAGCACAGTTACCAGCACCAGTTAACAACATCACCAGTTACCAGCACCATTAACAGCACTAGTTACCAGCACTAGTTACCAGATCCAATTAACAGCACCAGTTACCAGAACCAGTTACCACCCAGCATCAGTTAACATCACCAGTTACCAGCACCAGTTACCAGCACTAGTTACCAGCACCAGTTAATATCACCAGTTACCAGCAACAGTTACCAGGCACCAGTTACCAGGCACTAGTTATCATGCACTAGTTAATATCACCAGTACCCAGCAGCGCTATTTAACCCACCACACCTCACCGTTCATGGCTGCAGCCAAAATTTAGAACATTTGACTGCAACAGGAAAGTAAAATGGGTTTCTCTCATCTAATATGGTTTTGCATTCATAATGACCCCCTGTCCTCCCTCTCTCCTCCCCTCTCTCCTCCCTCTCTCCTCCCCCAGTCCTCCCTCCCTCCTCCCTCTCTTTCCCTCCCTCTCCCCCTCTCTCTCCCCCCCCCCCCATCATCCTCCCTCCCTCTCCCCCCCCCTCTTCACCTCTCTCCCCTCCCCTATCTCTCCCCTCTCTCCCCCTCTCTCTCCCTCCCTCCCCCTATCCTCCCTCTCTCCCCCTCCCCCTCCCCCTCTATCCCTCCCTCCTCCCCCTCCGCATCTCCCTTCCTCTCCCGCACTCCCTCCCCTCCCCCTCCATCTCTCCTCTCCCCTCCCTCCCTCTATCCCCCTATCTCTCCCTCCCCCTCCTCTCTCCGCCCCCTCTCTCCCTCTCTCTCCCTCCCTCCCTCCCATCTCCCTCTCCCTCCCTCCCTCCTCCCCCTCCGCACTCCCTCTCCTCCCCCTATCTCTCCTCTCCTCCTCCCTCCCTCCCCCTCTCCCTCTCTCTCCCTCCCTCCGCCTCTCTCTCCTCTCCCTCCCTCCCTGCCCCTATCTCTCCTCTCTCTCCCTCCCTCCCTCTCTCCCTCCGCCATCTCTCCTCTCCCTCCCTCCCTCCCTGCCCCTATCTCTCCTCTCCCTCCCTCCCCCTATCTCTCCCTCCCTCTCCCCCCCCTCTCTCCTCTCTCCCCCTATCTCTCCCCCCTCTCTCCCTGCCTCCCTCCCTCTCTCCCTCCCTCCCCTCCTCTCTCCCTCTCCCCTCCCCTCTCTCTCCTCCCTCCCCTCTCTCCTCCCTTCCCCCCTCCCTGGCTAAATAAGCATCACTGTTGGTGCAGAGAACCATTAAACTCTGAAACAAACAAGCAACTTCTAAATTTAGCGACATCATAATTTGCCCAAACATAAAAGTCGATGTTACTCGCTCGTTCTTTTAGTCAACAAGTCTTCCGACTCGACTACGATAGCAATGATTCTGAGTAGCTTGGTGGAAAGACGGGCGACAAAAGTGGCTCAATTATTCTCTACATATAGGGTGGTTTAATTATTCATTAACCTTAGCGTGAAGCGGATGATAGAGCTGTTTCTAGATGGGGACGTTTGTGGGCCGGGCTGTGACGGGGTGACCAGACAGCCTTCGCTGCCTGCTGTCAGCCTTGTGTTGTCTCCTCTTGTTGCCCCTCTGTCGGAGCTTTTGTTGCTGCTGTGACAGTGGAGTGGTTGCTAAGGTGCCAAAACTGCTTAGCAACTGTCTCCGATGGGGCCACCCTGCTGACTAAACACCCACTAATGTAATTTCCCCTGGCAATGAGCATAGCAACCGGCCGGAGCAGATAATACTCGGCCTCCATTCTGCCCTCCGTCACCCAGTGCCAGGATGAGAACATACGTCCCTTTTTCCAGGTTTGCTGCCACGTTAAGCCTACAGCTAAGATCCATTTAGTTGGATTTGTGGTTTGTGTAGAAAAAAAATCAAGCCACAAAGCAAAATTGTAAATAAATTTTAACGCTTTATTTTTCTATTTTGATTTGTTAATTGACAGAATGAAAGCGGACGATGACAGAATGGTGTTTACCAATACACCACTGACTGACGGGCCGAGCCTACACACGGGTCAGCGTGTCCACGCTGGACATCTCTGGTCTATTTCCGTCTCTGGGCAGGTTATTTTAGGACACCGCAGTTGCTTAGTAACCAGACTGCAAACGAGGGAGGCAGAGGAGGATCCCGTCAGGAGCAGACAGCTTGTCCTCTTTCTTTTAACCCCATCCCCTCATCATCCTCCTGTTCTCTATCAGGATCACGTCTCGCTTTTGAAACATAGACTCAACTAATCAAAAGGTGCATAACGCCATTACGCCGTCACACACAGGTAACCAGGGGCATTAAGGAATCCTCCACGCTGCACCCCAAAGGCCTGAGGTGTGACTAAATGACCACTACTGTTGCAAAGTACTAGCCCATCGAAGAGGACGACCCATCAGCCACTCTGCTTTTAGAGCCTAACTGGAACATCTTTGCTCCATGCCAGGAAAATAATAACCTCTGCATCAGAACGCTGTTTTTAATAGAAAAATACTCTGGTCAAGTCCCACTGCGTAAGCGACAATAATTTACGCGTGCAGCCACACCCGCTGCATGCTGGGTTAGAAGTGGCGTCCCCCAGGGCTGCATCCTCAGACAACACCATCTCTAGCTATATTGTCAAAAGTAATGAGAATTCATCACCCAAGTCTTTTAAAACAACTGCTTAAAGAGCGCACAAGCAAAGCCCAAAGATTGTTGGTGACTACAAAATACCAGAGAAAAACAGCTGACAACGTTATTCAGGCGAAATGTTAGAACAGTTTTAGGGTTTCGGGAACTGACATCATGAAGCGGCCAAGGTCAGCAGACGCGTCCACCCAGGAAGAGAGAGACAACAACAGCAGCAATTAAGCCAAGAGCAGCGCTGTTATTCCTCCATTGAGCACCTTATTTTTTATGCTGGATGAAGTCAGTTTTCAGCTTATTGAGGTGAGGACACCCCACTGCTAAGATGTTAGCATGCGTCTAAGAGCTGAGGTCTTTTCTACGTTGGCAGAGGACGGCGTCCCTCCCTGTCCTCACTTGCGCTTCTCTCCAGGGTGACTTCAGTCTTTGACTGATTTCAGCTTCAGGAAGCTGAAGCGCCACCAAATATAGTCGAAGGAATATCTATAAGGGTTGTATATGTTGGCCCGCTGCCAGCGCGAGGGCTCTGAAGCAGCAGGACAGACTGAGACTCAACCCCCTGGTTGATGGACAGCAGCTGCCCTGAGACCAGGGACGGAGCTTTGTGTGAATGTGCACGTGAGTGAGGATCATTTAGTGAAAATGGAGACAGCCTGAGACCCTGAGAGCAGGAGTTTCAGTTTAGGAGTGTTTGGATTGGTTATTAATAACAGCTGTAGTAATCGGTAGCAGCGGTTGTAATAATATCGGCGGCTACAAAAACAACAGTTGTATTAAGTTATTAATAAAATCATTAATATCAAGAGTGTTAAAGACAGCAGGCGAGGAGACGCTTTTCTGTGTCCTATGGCTTCTTTCTGCTCAACACGAAGCATCATTCTTGCTATCTGAGGTTGGAGTCGCAGCAATGACCATATAGAACAATTGTGAATGAGAAAAAAAAGCAACCGAGTTGGTGAAACAAACGCACCTTCAGTCACCATCCGTATACCTGAGCAGGACGTCTGTAAGTCAGGGAACGGGTACAAACGAGTCACCGAGGGTTCCCCGGACTTTCACTGTGTCACGATTAGAACTACGGCAGGTGGAGACTGAGACGGACGAGACTGTGCACACAACAAACGTCCACCAGAAAAGTCTCTTTCCTGTCAGACTATCTACAAGAGACCAAAAACTCATTTGCTATCAAGTGAAGCAGAACAAATCTGAATGTTCTGAGCAGGTCCAGTCAGAACTCATTCGGCATTGGAGCAGTTTTACAGTGAAGGAATGGGGGGAGATGATCCAGGTCCAGATGAACCAGCCTGACTGAGAACTGGACCCACACACACTCAGCGAGGCTCATAGTGGCACAACGCAGTGACTATTTGTGCAATTACTTATATTACACTAATGAAAATGGGGTATTAAACATTAATAAAGAAGCACTGAGTTTGGTGCAAAAACCCATATGTTCATGCCCGGTGACGTAACGGCCCCCTCACCATGTCATTGGTGGCGTCATTTTCGGGCGTCTGGGGCGGCTCGGTGGCAGCGGGGCTGTTGGACGGCATGGCGGAGAGCAGCTCAGTGGAACCAAGAACAGACAGCGGCAAAGGGAGCAAATCAAAACATGGAGAGGCCCTCAGATGCACCAGGTGCAGCTTCTTTCACCGTCTGTGACGCCGTCGCCGTCGTGCTCGCTGGTTCTGTCCGGCCTCCTTTTCTGCACAAGAGACGGAACACACAGCAGAACCGGTGAGACTCTACCCCGAGGACAGATGTGTGTCAGCAGTCCATATGTTCTAATTGAAGTGACCAAGGGGGGAAACGATATAAACAAGGTCAACAAACATGTTTGCAACATTACAATCAACTGGGATTTCACCTTGAATGACCAACAGAATGAGCCAGATGTTGTAAATGTTGAAAGCATTAGCTCACTTTAATTTAGTGGCGTCTATTAGTGCGGGAAAATGGAGCGCAGCTAAGAAGGACCAGCGCAGTGAAAAATCAGCCATGTGTGAGCGTGTAGGTCTCATTTTAGCTCTCTGCCCTCGTTACTTTGTACAAGAGCAATTAGATGACAAGCTTATAGAGCACGTTGGAAATTCAACCAGTTGTGAGCGATTAAAAACGGCAATATAGCTGCTTCAAAGCTGCATATCATAGACAGGTTCAGTCGTGAACGCTGATTGTGAGTTTACACTTTAGCAGTGGTACAGATTGATTTGGAATATTTGATCAGGAGTTGAAGAGGAAGCAGGTAAAACAAATGCAGAGACAACATTGGCCCCCACCCTGATGTTCCTAAAGAGAACACAGAAAGGTGAGCGCCAACAGAGAATTAACAAGCCCTCTAAAGCTGACGCTAATTCTGTGTCCTACAACCAAAACAAGCGCAGGTCCGTCAGACAGTTTTACCATCTGATACCACAACATGCATGGAGCGGAGGAGAACCAGTGTTAACCTGGAACAACATTTAGCTGTGGGCCTTAACTGCTCCCAGCGCACCAGCATCATGTTACTACTCAGAATTAATGCATTCTCTCCGGCCACGTCCGGTTGTGCATCCTAATGTAATAACGGACAGGAGATAAGCAGCATATCAAATATACAATTCCTGCTGTATTGAAACTGATCTAAACTATAATTAATAACCATAGCTTAGCACTGTATTTGCCAGAATTCTTCACGTGCATGAGAGTTTCTGGCCGTTGTTTTTTGCACCTCTGCTCAGGAGACACGAGCTCAGACTTTGTGTCTTTAATGTGGCTAAAACAACACTTTCGACTGATATGAGCACAGCATGTGTGCAGCCAATATGTCTGGCCTTCCTCAAAATGCACTGTACACGCTGCAGCATTATATCATCTACCCTGAAGGCAGAGGAAAGACCAGGGTGGAAACTTTCTAGAGATGGGTGTAGAGTATCCACCCCACACCCCCAGGGCTCTCTGCCCCAGCACTCCAACCAACTCCTGTGAGTCCTCTGTATTAGGGTCACTTAAGACACACTATCTTCTTCAGATGGTATTCATGTGCTGATTGAAATTGTTTCAGGGAGAAGTGGTTTAAATTAATCCGCAGGCAAAAGGCCCAGGCAGAAGCCTGTAGTGGTGGGAGGAGAAATGGTTGCGCAGTGAAAAAGCTTTAGAAGTATGTCAAGGTAGTAAAACTTTGATAGTGATGAGACGGGGGATCGATGCTGTGGCTTCAGAATAAAAGCACGAAGTGCCTGATTAACTTTTCCCCTCTAAATCTTAATTAGTTAAAAATGATGATGGCCCAGCTACAAAATACAGCAGAGAAAAAGCCAGAACAGTAATAGAAAACTCTAAGATGTTCAACTTAAATATAATCAATAAAACGAAAGTGAAACGTGAGAACATCTCAGATTAACTAACAGAAAATGTGGCACTTAGACGCCCACAATTACCACTCGTATGATTATAAACCATTACAATGTCATATATTATGCATTTGTCTACTATCAAACAGAAAATCCATTATTGATAACGACTTGGCAAGTATATTTTTTTTAAAAAGGACATTTGTAAAATAAATTGATCAATTATATTACAGATCCTTGTGTGTACATAATTTACAAAGTACGATCGTAAATTTGAATTCAGTAGTTAGCAAATAAATATTTCTAGTAACCTGTCAAGTAGCAAAATATTGCTAGTTGCATCTAGAAACGTGACATCTTGATTGGGACACTTTTGACACTTTCTGGAGAATAAATAAATGAAGTAAATGTACTAATGTGAGATGGAGTAGCTTATTCTGACAGTTTCACCTCGTCCAGGTTCTACATAAAGGTTAGAGGAATCTGGAAGCTGACGAATCATTCACAAAACTGGGATCCGATTCTTCCAAAGGCGACAAGGACCGCCAAGCTAAACGCTCTTACCCTTATCGGTACTTTTATTTTTCTAAGACAAAAGCGGAAGTGTCGTAATTATTCCCGGTACTTTAAGGGTACCAGTTTCATGACAATTAATATTGGGAGCGACCTCACGCGGCCTTTACCGGACAGCCTCTCAGA
Source organism: Takifugu rubripes (assembly GCF_901000725.2). Taxonomy (NCBI): domain Eukaryota; kingdom Metazoa; phylum Chordata; class Actinopteri; order Tetraodontiformes; family Tetraodontidae; genus Takifugu; species Takifugu rubripes. The sequence continues at coordinate 12,540,114 of NC_042300.1, read as the reverse complement.
AACGGTGCATAATCCCGGCGGGCGTGTGTGAGGCGTGCAGCCGGGGACACACGCACACACACGCACACGGCTGAGTGTGTAGTGGTGATAAGCGTTTCTGGGTCAGGTTAAAAAAAAAAAAAAAAAAAAAAAAAAACACGCTCTCAGGACAAATGCACTCAGTAACCTCCGCGCGCGCTCCCGAGCGCTCGCTCCGCGCGCTGATGTGTCCGTCTGCATCTGGTGAGCGACGAGGACGCAGCGCGCCGGTTCGACGCTACCTGCCGCGCTCGGACGGAGCTTTAGCGGGCGTTAAACGCGCCGCTGTTGCGTAACAGCTGTTTGTTTGTTTCCGCCGTCTGAAAGAACTCACCAAGTTCGCTCGCGCCGTGCGGGAAACGTCTTCACGCGCACATCATTTGCTAAAACCGGAGCAGTGGTTTGACTCCGGAGCGCGCGAGAGCCGCGACTTCCTAGGATGACTGTCGCTAATTTGAAGCCGCGCGCTCACGAGCTAACATATATTTATATTTACCGTGTCGTCCGTCCCTGAGGCGCGCGGACCCTGATGGTCGTTGCTCTCTCTCCCCTCTCGTTCACACTTGGGCTCTCTCTCTCTCACACATACTCTCTCTCCCTCCTCGCGCTCTGCTTTAGCTTATCTCTGCCTGTGGCTCGCGCTCCTCTGCCTTCTCTCTCTCTCTCTCTCTCGCTCACGCGCACGCACGCACGCACACACAAACCGACCTGTACGAACCGCAGAGGCCGCCTCACCGGCTCCTGCTGGGTCCTAGAACCCGCCCGTTGCAGCCTGTTGACCGCCAGACCGGAGCCAAACAGGCCGCAGCTTCTGATCACGTTCACAAACCTGTGTGACATGTAACCTCGCGCTGTATGGACACGTGCCACGCGCACAGTCAGGCTAAAACAATCCGATTTTCACCAATGTTGAAATCGGATTAATGCTGCTAACGTTGGTCGGATTTTAGGTCTCGTTTCGCCACGCATTTTTTCAGCGGTATGTCACGTGACTAAATAGCCTTTGACCAGTCGAAGTATAAATAAATACGTTTATGTATAATATAAATACTACGAAGAGGTATTTAATAGGGACATCCGCGACACATTAAACGTGCGTCAATAGACACATGACTATAAATGCGCATAAAATGTCTTTGTGGTCACAATATTAATGACTACACTGCTTTCATGTAGCCTGAAGAGCAAGAGCATTGTTCGATACGAGCTTTTAATATGATTTATTCTTCATGTGTATGATATTTTAACTGAGGGTTGCGTTCACGTCTCTTAGTAAATATGTATTTTAAAGCCGCGGGTATTTGGGGCAGGAAAGGTTAACGGTGGTGTTAATTAAGAGGCCGACCTTGTTCATATTGGCTCAGTGATTCATCTGACACACTAAGTGGAGCAGAGCCCACGATAAACACAGCATGACCCCCCCCCCCCCCCCCCTCGATGTGTCAATACAGCTGTGCTCACGCCAACCAGCAAATATTCGAGACTGACGCCATGATGCTCTGTAGTTTTCCCTACAGTCTTTAAACGCATCATCTGAAGATAACCTTTGTAAAACAACATTTCTGCTGAAAATACACTTTTAAACTTCTATTCCCGCTCCCATCATGATAAATAGATCCTTTCAGTGTCCAGGGAGGAAGAGCAGGGTGTGATTTAGTGCAGGAGCAAAGATCATCTGTGGACAACAGTTGCTGATGGTGACGAACTAAATGAAGGCGTCACAACAGTCTGACAGGTGCAAGTGTAGACTTTACTCTCCTGTAAATTTAGATTGAATTCACGGACGCTAACTGGATTTTTCTTCTGTTCTTCCACCATCTTTTTCACCGTAACAGCTCATGCGACCAGAGGTAGTTACTAAATAGCACACTGGAATATTTGAACCGTCCCAAAGCAAATGATAAAAAAATCTGAATATCAATCCATCACAACGTGTTTGAAGGTGTACAGACATACTTTCATATTTACAGTTTCACAGATACACTCTCGTGGCTTTGAATTTACATTTTCTACGTATTTAGTGGCGTTGAGCTATGAGGAGCTCTCGCTGCCAGTTTTCGGAGCTATTTTCACATGAGCTACTTTCACATGTTTTTGTCGGGCAGGTTAGTTTTCTGATGGCGCGAGCTGTGACAGGCTGGGACCTGCAGGTGATGTGACACTCGCAGTGAAGGTGGCAGAGGGATTCTGTCCCAAAATTACTGTTCTACTGCATAATTACACATGGTTGTGGGTTCAGATTCATGAAGTGAGTTTTAGAGCTTCATATGTGCACAGGAGCTACAGGAGGTGTGTGTGTGTGTGTGTGATGGGGGTATAAACTGCCAGACACTCTAAATGAGCTCTATTCAGTCTATAAGTTATCACCATTGTCACCTTGACACTCAGGAGTCATGACCTCTGGGGAGGCTCATGGGAAAAGTGAGAACTGTTTATCCATACTAATGAGGACACTAAGTCAGACAGAAAGTGGAAAACATGCGGGACAGCTTTCGTCTGTATTTTTGGACAGGTGCCGGTGTGTTTATTTATAGAAACTAGGCTATTACCAAAAAGCAGACTCATAGGGAGAGATGAACGTAACCGTTGTTTACAGCTCAACATTAAATCACACAGAGTCATTTCTAATGAATTTCTGAGTTGTTTAATATAAGGTTACACCAGGAATGAGACACGGAGGAGAGGGCGCAGCAGGCGCCGCTGTCGCGTCGTGGCGTCGCAGCGAGAAGCAACATGAGGTCAACAGGCAACGTTATTTATTGCAGATGGAAACGGATCAACGCTTTGTCTCACGGCGAGAGCTCCAGGTCGACATCTGCCGATCGGCTTTCAGGACAGATTCATGTCAGGACATGTCTCTCACACACACACACACACACACACACACACACACACACACACACGATTACTTCACATTTGTTTTAAAAAGATGCTTTGCAGGGACGAGGGTAGAATTCCAAAAATAGATCACAGTTCTGGCAAAAATGATAGAAAATAAAAAGGATTTCCTTAATGACTAATTATTTAATGACTGATTAAAACAATCGTCCCCCTAACACACTCACAACTCACGCGTACACACCCAGATGCCGGCTGGATTCTCGCCGCCGTACCGACACTCTCTCGCTGGTTCCACACACGTGAACCGGAGCCGGACTCAGATTAAAGCTTATAGTCTCAGCAGAGTCAGAACACACCACCACAGATCACAACAAATCGAAGCAATAAATACCAAAGCACACAGTGCCCAAACGCTAAACTTGGCGACTCACTTCCCGCCTCCTCTTCCCGGCGTACTAACGTCCTCCTACATCCATCTTGAAATGTTCCCGCGCTGTAACCACACAGCAAGTTTTCCTTACGTCTTTCTTTCCGTGGCGTCCGACTCACATACTCGACCCGTTCACGGCTGATAAATGCAGAGCATGCACACACACACACACACACACGGCTACAGTACAAATCAGTAGGTTTTCAGATCTCTGGTTTCGCTAATTATGATCAAATCAAAGGTAGAACTACAGCATCAAACAAACACAGAAGCACAGCTATGCATCAGTAGTGACCGAGTGGCCATTTGGTGTCCAGCATCACCATTGGTTGTCTGGCAGCGCTACAATTCCCGTCATCTTTCAGTGAATATCCAACGCACTTTAATCCCGCCGCTCGTCTGCTTTGGCTGTGATGAAGCGTCACCCAGCCTGAGGAGCGAAAGGACAGAATCCGAATTTGAGCTCGATTGGAATTTAAAACGTTTGATGCTAAAACATCTAAAAGGGCTCCATTGTTCAGGGAATGCCATTGTGAGGACACTGAAACACTCACTGTTTGGTTGATCTGGGACATTTTATCCTGCTGAAGACAGAGAGAATCTGTTAGAACTCCCAGTTTGGGGACAACACCAACAGTACAAGATATCAGCCGCCTATCTCAAAACTGTAACAGTACGGGGGTTAAATAAGCAGGTTATGTTATTTAGGAATGGTGGGGGGTTAAGAAAGGACACGTGCATCAGAGAGCGTGCGCGTCTAAAGTTTCTAATATGATCCAAAAATGTGTCCCAACTCCGAAGTTCTTTTACTATGATTGGCTGTTGCCCCCAGGACAAAACACATGCAGGTCCATGTGAAGAGTGCAGCATTATTATTAGCAATAATGAAAATAGAGCTAAAAGAACCCAGCGCAGGTTAAACACCGAGTGTTCTAATCTCACGTTGGTCTGATAATCAACAACCAGTTATGGAGACGATCAGCAGGAAAATGTAGGACGACACTGAGAGGTTGCTTCACCTCGGTCCTTCCCGTTCAGCAGTCTCTCCTCTTCCTCCCGGACTTCATCTGGACACAAATGAAAGATTTACCCCCAAAACTGAAATCAAGTGGATGGTGAAAGAGTACGGAATGGTAGCATTTACCAGAGTGGAGCTCTTTAACCAGAGAGGACACGGTGTTGGTGATGGAGTCAGCTGCCACCAGGAGGTCGTTCCTCAAGTTCCTTCTGGGACCTGAGAACAGGAAATGGGACCAAAAGAAACCCACTTATTCTATAGATGTGTCCGTTTCTGAAGCTCTTTACGAATTCTCTAAAAGAAACCAGCTCTGGATGAAGCTGCACACGATTCTTTCCTTGATTCTCACCTTGAGAAAAGGCTTCCTGAACGTCGCCGCCCACCCCGGCGAGGGAATCCTGAGGAGGGTACGCGTGAGCGTGTGGAGATGCAGCACCTACAGAGCGGAGGCTCGATGGGCTCGGTCGAGAGGGGGAGGCGTGAGAGGACCCAGCTGCCTGAGCCTGAGAGACCACAGCAGAACTTTCAGAAACATCTGATGGCTTTGACTGCAGAAAACACGGTTAAAACGGCCATTTTTCACATCTGAACCGCTGAAACTCGCACTGAAAGTCCAGCATAGCGGAGGGGGACTTACTGCCTGCCGCTGCTCCTCATCCTACAGGACCACAGCAAGGGCAGAAACAGAGGGAAAGGAAAAGGATGGAAAGGGAGAAGTCAGGCACAGTCAGAGGTGAGACTAAGGCTGAACCAGTGGAGGGGACAGACACAGGCGGCAGTGGGAGGGACAGATCTCCACCCAAGCAGCCGAAGAACAGCGGCCCTGTGGCGTTCATCACCTTCAGAAGCTTCATCAGTCCTTCCAGCTGCACCATCAGCTCCCTCCTGCTCTCCTGCAGGGACGACATCCTCTGCTCCAGCTCATCTTTTCTCTGCCTGCAAGACACATTCAGCCTCTCTGTTAGCGTGCAAACAAAGAAAGGGGTCAAAGAGATCAAACTCCTCCAAACCACACGAACAGGACACCTGAAAACAGCGTTAACCAGACAAATCCAATAGATTGGTGTTCCTGTGCAAGGGGCAAAGGGGAAGAATTCCCTGTCAACACGCTCTCGCTCTCTCTCCCCATGTGAGAAAGAAATAAACCCCAGTTGAGAAAACAGCACTTGCACAGACAAGCCCTCTATTTACCCAAATATGAACTCCACGAACCAGATGGAGACTTGCTGGATCAATACACCAGCGCCTCTAATCACCACTAATGGAACCAGACTGTGATGTGGAACCAGGGATGATTGGAAGGTAAATATAATCAATTAAACTCAGAAAACTTTGATTATGTTTCAGTGAAGATGGGGGGTGGACATTTAAATGTTAAAGACCCAGAGGAAGGACCATAAATTCCTGCAGGCAACAAAAGTAAAAAATAAAAATAAACCTTGAGGCATATGTCCCGACCCAAAGGCAGCAGCTACATCTTTCATGTACGCCACAGATTAAAAAGGGCATAAACAAGCAAATAAAAACATCGAGTCACACATTATCTTCAGGTTTTGGTGACAAAATCAGCAACGATGGAACTGGAGAGCTCCAGAGACACCGATGGATGGACTGGATCGATCACTTGAACCAATTTAGAAGCAAACGTGGGCAGATTGACAACATTGGACTCTGGCGCCCCCTGGCGATAAAACAAAAAAATACGACTCCTGGATGAACACGCTGGAAGAGGACCATAAAAATACAGTTTTAACATAAGGAAATCAAAGCTGCTGCATCAAAAGCCCCCCTAATCATTGCTGCAGCTTCCCTCTCTACACATGAACCAAGTCTCTCTTCTGTTTATTAAAGTTTCCCTTCGGAAAAATCTTGCGTTGGAAGGGATTTTGGTGTTGAATTTTCACAAAATCTACAATCTGTCACCGCCATCTGCTGTACAGCGCTCTCCCTCTGTGCAGCAGAACAACACCGCCGTTCTGCTGCCAAATGACACTGTGACACACAACGCAGCAGAGCCGAGGACAAACTTGTTTACGGATATCAGGTCTGCGGCGGGCGATCTGGAATTTTGCTCGGTGGGAACGAGCAGAGGAGAACGTGTTTACCTGAGCAAGCGAAGTTCAGCCAGCAGCGTCGGGTTGGTGCTGCCCTTCTCCGGGCTAGCTTGGCACGCGGCCTCGTGCTCCGTGCGCAGACGCTTGATCTCTGCCAAGATCTCTCTGGGAAATGACAAACGTACTCGTCATTGTTGCGGCGGAGGCCACAAAGCATGAACGCACGGCTCCCAAAAGGCTTTGACGGACTTTCAAACGTCGTGGAATATAGCGCGAGTGTGTCCGCTGCTGCTGAATCTCTAACCAAGCTCCATTTTCTGCCCGACGTGACGACGCAACGATGAGATTTCTACCTGTTTTTACGCTCCAGCTGAGCGATGAGCTCCCGCTTCTGCTTGTTCACATCAAAGTTGATGCTCCGGTTTGGTATCACCTGGAAAACGTTTGGCTTTAGTTAACGCAGGTTAACTGTGCGGCAGGAATCCTCCTCTTGACTCACCCCTGAGCCTTCGGTCTCGGCCAGCCTGGAGGTGTAGCGGGCGATCAGCTTGTGCTCCTCGTCCTGCCTGTTGTGCTCGTCCACAGCGCTGATACACACAGAGGAAACGGCAGCGTCACAGCAGCGCCGCGAGGAGACGACACTTGCGTATGTAGCCGTGGGAATAATGGCGGTGGCAAAGCTAAAGGGGGGTCAATGCAGCCGATGGATGACCTTCCCCGGGTCAGTGAGCAGATTACCAGTCACCCATTATCAACAGCCTGTCAGTGCTGATGCCCCACCACTGAAGATACCCAACCGCTCCTACCATGGCGTGCTCTGGAGGCGATCCACATAGGCTGCGATCAGAGCGTGCTCCTCGCTGGCACGCGGGGCGGCTGCCACACTGAGAAGGAGAACATCAGAGCGCGTTGGCAAACATTGTCGTTTCTTACTCGGCCACGTCGCTTCCCTAATAACAGATTACGTAAAATCCTCGAAGCAGAGGAGAGATGAGCTCATGTTGGCGTCAGGGAGCCCCAACAAACCACAGGCCTTCTCCTTCCTTCTGCTGGGACAGAATTTACCTCTTGGAGGACTCAGGGGCTGGTGAGGACAGCAACATGGTCTCATTGACGTTCCTAATAGGCCGAGAGGGACTGGACCACACACACACACACACACACACACACACACACACACACAGGCAGCCATGTTATCCATAATATAAGGACAAGACAACACACAAAGCTCTGCCTATCAGAGAGCCAACATTCTTTCAGGCGCACACACACACACACACACACACATGCGTGCGCAGTAGCAGTGTCACATGCTTTTGAGTGTAATCACTCAGTAGTTTTACTAGTCTGAACAAATACAGGCACGGCAGGGAAGTAAAGGAAGGCAACGCGGCGAGCTGAGAGCAGGGTTTTAAAGCGGATCGCGTGACGGCGTCGCTAGCAGCGATACTCACGGGCGCTACGTGCAGCCTCTGTGTGCAGCCCTGAATAACATGCATGTGCTGGCGTTTCCAGGTCGGTATTGACCAGGTTGGAAATCAAACGACGCACAAAAAGAGGCGGAGCGACCGCAGTGGAGGTGGGACTAACTGACACATGCAGAAAGCAACCGAGCAGCACCTGTCAATCATTTGCTCATATTATTCATTAACTTCTGGAAAGTCCGACAAGTGCAAACACTGCGATACAGCTTGGGAATCAGCACTACGTCTATGTTTACGTGACGCATCACTGTTGCTCCGTTAGAGGAATAGTGTCACACTAATGGCACCATTAGTGGAAAACCGCTAAATAAAGCTGCTTTTACTTTATTCCACTCTTTAAAGTGGACGTTTGATAAGGTCACATTACAACATTCTGACTAGTTGGTTTCCAATAGTAATCTTTGGTCTTACACAATGTTGGCAAGGTTCAGGGTCCTCTCGGGTTCCTCTGGGTAGACAGGATGTGAGGGGTTCCTGGAGGACACACAGCCCAGAGTCCTGCCGAGGGCCCGACCCAGTTTTGCTGCAGGTGACTTCTAAACACACACAGAGAAACCAAAACCTCCGATGAAACTCTAAAAATGAAACTGTTGCTGGTTGGCTCAACATGGCTTCCTGGTTTTGCTGCAACACTGATTCTTACAGTCATTTTCTATAACCCTCCCATCTCAATGACCTTGGATTTCACAGCCCTGAACACAACTGTCTGACTGGCTGCCGGCGTGTCCTCCCCAGGTTCTCCTGCAGACGTGCGTCTGGGGGTCAGGTGACCTCACTACTCTGGTGTGAATGAGAGCGATGGTTGTTTGTCTCTTATTTTGTCTAAGGCGACTTGTCCAGCTGTACCTGAAGGCAGCGCCAGCCCTTCTTAGTGCTGAAAACGTACTTAAATAAATGAGGACGGAATAGGACTCCTATAATAACCGATCACAGCATGCATGCACACGTGCACTCACCCAGGATGAGTGCTCCTTCATCTGATGCTGGTTGCTATGAGAGCCGCTAGCGTTGCCGCGCCAGAAGCAGTTCTGGCAGAGCTGATAACCCCGGCAACGGAGGCAGCGATACCGGAAGCCGGTCATCCCGTTGGTGCGGCAGTAAGAGCAGGAGACGGGATGGAAGACTGGCGGAGAGGCAGCAGAGACAGAACCGGTCAGCAGCACCACGGGTCCAATTCAATGTAACAAGAGAGAGAAACTTCTAAAGTCTAATCAGGCCCACGCTGTGTGAGTGGGAGTGGGTGTTCTAGGACCTGCTACATTCTGAGGACAAAATCTGCATTTTACTAGCAAAGTGAGGACATTTTGACTGGTCCTCACAAACTTCAAAGGACTGTTTGAGGGTTAAGGGCGTGGTTTTAATGTTGGGGTTAGAATTGGGTTTAGGTCAGGGAGCTGGGGGAGGCCTCACAAAGATAGTAGAAGTAACAGGATAGGTGTGTGTGTGTGTACCATGCTCTACACTAGCGAGACGGTGAATGAGAGGCAGCCAGACAAGACACTGCGGAGGATCTTCAAGGATGTCCAGGAACATGTTGACGTTCACTCTCTTCTACATAAGAGACAGAAATCTCAATAAAACTGGAAATAGGTCTCATTTTCCCCCCGATTCTCACTAATGTCCTCAGTAAGTCCGGGGTGAAGACGGCAGACGGCAGAGGGGTACCTGCTGGGGAAAGCACGGCCTGGTTAAGGCGTGCGCGTAGCCGAACGACGGCCCTTCGTACACGGCGGTGGGCAGCTTGAGCGCCTCTCTTAGAAACGCCTCGAACCTGGACTGAACCAGCACGCCGCGGGAGTCGGACACCTGAGAAAACACATCTTCACAGGCAACGCACGAGTCAGTTCCTTCAGATCGTTGGAGCACCTGCTACATCTGGGCTCTGCTGCCGCTTCAAGCTAAACACACTCACAGCGGAGTTTGTCCACCAGCTTCCCGCCGCACAGCGTGGCCAGCATGGCCTTCACCGACAGCGCCGCCAGGCGGCTGTCCGGCTCACTGCAACAAACGCAACAATGGCTGAAACAGAACAAACCCGGTTTAGCCGCTCTGAACGCCACGGTTACCTGTCGACGGCAGCCAGGAGGAACTGAACCAGCAGGGCGGCGCTCTCTCTGGGGTCGATGGTGTGTGTGGTCGGCAGGCGCTTGCTGAGCTGGTTAAAGAGGGAGAACGCCAGGTTCTCCAGCCTGGTGGTGGAGATGATGGCGTCCAGCTCGATGGCGTTCAGCCCGGCGTCTCGGATGGCCTCGATCACGTTGTAGATGTCGATCAGGTGTACTGGGCGGAGACGCAGCGTCAGTCAGGTCAGGCCGTCTCCACGCTTGTGGGTCGGGTCGGGTTTACTCACAGTTGCATCTCTTCTGAACGAATCTGAGTTTACAGGCCGTCCGATACGACGACAGACAGATGGCGTCGAAGTCCTGCTCGCCTGTCATCAGCGACACACACCTCATAAAGCCCCCACCACACACAGACCCCCCCCCCCACACACACACACAGGTTATCACTCACCGAGCTCCACGAAGAGCTGCCTGCCCTCCGCCCCCACCGACGCTGGGATGCCCCTCCCTCGGTCTCGCTGCCCCCCCTCCGCCATCACCATCCTGCAGGTCAGAGTTCAGAGTTGATTAATCAGCTGTTCTCTCTCTCCAGGGTGGAAACCCGGATGTCTGCGAGCGTTCTGAGGAAGCTCAGGGCCTCCAGAGGACGCCGCCGGTGTGTAAAGGAAGACTTTAATGAGAGCAGCTGATGAAACCTGACCGGGGGGGCGGAATTTAGACAACAAGGCAACAGAGAGACAGAGGAGGGGTGAAGGAAGAAAGAAAGAAAGAAAGAAAGAAAGAAAGAAAGAAAGAAAGAAAGAAAGAAAGAAACTTTCTGTCAGGTGACGGATTATGACAGAATTTCAGATTAGTCACCATGGCAACCTCTTCAGTATGACACCCTACAAAACTGAAACAGCAATACAGATGCACAACCCCCCCCCCCCACACACACACACCCACCCACCCACACACCCTTGTACTTCTATTTAGGGACTCTCACAGACATACTACATTTCCCAGCTCCCCACCCAACTAATCCCTAACCTAAATCCAGTTCTAACCTTGTCCTCAAAACTAGTTCTTAGGCCTCAAACATTTATCTGTAGTTGTGAGGACCAGCCAAAATGTCCTCACTTTGCCTGCAGAATGTCGACAGTTGGAGTATTGGGAGTATTTGAGTACTCATTACGAAGCAAGTACCAGAAAAACACACACATATACAGTACACCCCGAGGCACGCACGCACGCACGCACACACACACACACACACACACGCACACGCACGCACACACACACACACACACACACACATTCCTGAGAGGATTTAGAAGCTTCCCTTTAGAAGCCTTCATGCTTCATTGAGACAAAACAGCAAAAGATGGATTCTTCCTTTTACTCTCTCTCTCACACACACACACACACACACACACACACACACACACACACACACACACACACACACATGCAGGGACACGCTCTCTCACAATGTCCTTAATGTTAAAAATGTGTTGACCTCTGACACAGATCTAAACTGTATAAAAACCTAAATTATAGTGTTATAATAATAATAATGTTGCAATCACAATAAATGTAATTGCTATTTTAAAAGCTTTAAATGTCAGATTAAGGACAGTTTTTGCTGTAACGGTGATGAAGCAGCAGTGGACCCCCCACGGGGCGCAGCTTTATTTGGCTGTCGTGTCTGTGCATCTGTCTGTGTCTGTTTGTCGGTTGGTGGCTGACACGGAGGAACATTTGCTCTGTGACACACGCTTCCAATTTTAGCTCGAAAAGCTTTGAAGCTACATACTAAGATATAATTACCGGCCCCGTAATTATCTCAAACTACAGCGTCTCAGAGGCAGAAACTACTTGCTGCTGTTGACCCACACACAACAAACAGGAAGTAGCTTTTTCAACTCATTAGGATTTCGGTCCAGCTTTAATTCCAACAGTTATTACAACAGTAATAGCAAATAGGGGTTTGAAAGTGATCTAACTTTACACGTGGACCCTCTTCCTATCCATAATCATCTATGTGCCTCTTCAAAAGCTCGTTTGTCCCGGTCTTATTGGAAAAATAAATGTGATATCTTGTGGATGGATCCCATCTGTGTGTTACTGGCAGCACAGCCCTTCGGTGCAAAGGGTGCAGGGTCGTACCTCTCTGTGTCGGGGGGGTCACACAGGACAGAGGAGCCTCAATCTGGGACGTCTGCCTGAGAGACAGAGAAGGAAAAACACGGTCACTCAATGTCTGCAGACCATAATATTTGGTGTTACGCAAGACCCTGCTAAATCAAGGCTAAAGCAGGTTTCAGAAAGGTTTCACTTTCAGTTTCCAGAATTTAACGGTGTGGTGTTGCGCTCGCTTCCGTTTACAGCAGAGCCCAAAGTCCTCTTCGCACCGGCCTGTTTATGGCTGAACTTTGACCTGTTGCTGCAATGTGGCTGCATAACGTGCACAAAACTGCCAAATCCAAGAGTTCTGGTGCATAACGTGCACAACACTGCCAAATCCAAGAGTTCTGGTGCATAACGGCACCTTCAGAACCGGACGTGTGTTTGGACGCCTGGAAATGAGCGACGCTTTAATGTGTGCGAGCACGGTTATCGTGGAAGGAGAAAGGAGATGTTTACGTTCAGGCGTATGCAGAAGTGCTGACCGTGCGCGTGCTGTCGTGCACGTGCGGCATCAGCAAAGACCACCCAACCACAGCACCTGTTCCTGAAGCACTCGGGCACAAACACGCGAAGCTGCGCCTCCACACGGCGCCGTTGACGCCACGATAAAGGCTCTGGCCATGGAAAAGGGTCCGGAAAATAATCCCGATCACTTCCACAAACACTCCCCCCTCACGCTCACCCGGCCCTCGCCACCTGCGCGCTCAACTCACCGCAGTTTTCTGAGCGACTCCGCTAAGTTCAACGGCACAAGACAAGTGCGCACAGCAGCACCAAAACAGCAGCAGGCGTCAGGCAGGCGAGGTCGTCCTAAAGAGGGGTAAAGGGGTGTTTACCACCCTCTGCAAACGCACGCCACATGACCCTGTTGCCATGTGCAGCTGCCTGCTTCTCTCAGCAGCTGCCCTGACAGGACCTACCTCATCTGTCCACCGGGGGGCCGACACGTACATGCAGAACGATATGGTGCAGAACGTTATGGTGCAGCCGTGGGCAAAGGACGGGCGTGACCCCGGGGTGGTTCCCAGAGGACGGGCGTGACCCCGGGGTGGTTCCCAGAGGACGGGCGTGACCCCGGGGTTGTGCCCAGGCAGCATCGACACGTCTCTGAGCATCATAGAGGTTTTTAGACGGTTGAAGACGTTGTTGAAACTGTCCTCTTTAATATCAACACAAGCACCAGGAAGGATTGGAGATTTTAGGAGGTTTCACAATCCTGAATCTGACTTTAAAGGGTTAACAAGCTAGAAAGGGACTGATGTTGCAAAAAGAGCATGTGAAGAAGAATCGACTTCCTCGTTCTGGGTGAAAACTTTGTAAATGTGCGGCTCACACATTTTAGCTTTTTATGCCGCTGCTAACATAAAACATCATAAATATCTCAAAGTAGGAGAAAAGCAAAGACAAGTGTCTGAAACGTGGGGGGGCACAAACCAAGCGGAGGAACATTTACGCCGCTGCAACAACCACAGATGGAGGCGAAGCGCTGCAGACGCCTCAGCACGGAAACGGAGAGAATCAGACGGTGACAGACAGGAAGAGGGGGAGGAAAACAGGTGAAAGTTGTTTCTACTGAAATGTAAACCCAAAATACCTGTTCATCTCTGGCCCGGCAGACAGGGAGAACCCGTCTGATAGAGCCACGCTGGCTGAGTGGCACCAACACACTGGGACCTGGCACAGGTGGCGATCAGCACACCGACGCTTTAACCCCCCCAAAATGATCTAAAATGATCTAAAATGAAGGCTGCAGCAGGGTGGCTGCACTGATCCCAGGTTTCCGCTCCTCTGCTATTATCTTCCCACACACGTGGAGACGGCAACACAATCAGCAACGCTGGAGATCAGCTCAAACTCCTGCGTGCCGACGTGAAATCTGGCGTCACGGAAGCAGAAGGAATCCGTTTGGATAAGACGGCCGTCGGCGTGAAACCTCGGGGGATGTTTGAGGAGACGGAAAAATACGTTGAAGGAGGAGAAAGAGAAAGAGCAGCAGAGGCTCCGGTGGCAAATGATGCAAAGGTTGTTGGCTTCGTCCCACACTTGCATCTTAGTGCTGAATTAAGACCAGTGTGAACATACTGGTCACCAGTTCAATCAATTCAATACAAGAAAAACAATCCAGGAAAAACTGCCCTTTAACAGGAAGAACCCTTGATCAGGCCCAGGCCCTGGGGGACCCTCCTGCTGATGGGCAGATGGGTAAAGATGGACTGGAATAGGTTTCTACAGTGCTGAACATACTGATCTAGAACATGTTCTCAAATATCTGCAGACAGCAGCTAAAATAATCCCAGTTAACTTTTTACCCTGTGAAAGGTGCTTAAAGTGACGGTGATCAGCCTTTTGACAGGTTCATGATGCCTCGGTGAATCAGGCTTATTATGGTATGTATCCGTTGTGTCCTGATTGTGTTTGAAACCCACATTAATGTTCGGGATAACGGTACCGATTTCACCGTCGACTATTAAAGTTTCCCCAAAAGTGCAACTTTATATTCCGCAGAGTCTGAAACAGGAACTGCAGATTTCTGAACAGAATTTGGTTCCGCTTATTGAGGGGGGACCGACTCCGTTCGGGTCGTTCGTGGGCAGAAGCTGCGTTCCGAACCCACCGGTCCAGCTCAGGGCACCGACATGTAACAGCCCGGACCTCCGGAGCCCGGAGCCGAAGCTGGTCCGACCTGCTCTCACGTTTCTGAGAAGCTGCGCGACATCCGAGCGGCCATGTTGCAGAAAAGTTGAACTCCCTCTTCACCTTGTTCGGCACCAGCAACGTGCTCCTTCCGCTCCAAACGCGCAACGGTCGACGCCGAAACCTAAAAAAGCTGAAAACTCGGCTGGAATAAAAGCTAAAGCCGAGTCTCTGGCGGCTCCATTGACGGGGGGAAAGTTGTACTCACCGGGCAGGTATCGGAACACTTCCAGGTCCCCGCTCCCCGACACGCGCTTTCTCCGGCTTTGGCGGCTTCTTGGGTTCGGATGGTTCGGCTCCCGGTGCCGTTATTCCCCCCTGAACCCGGGCATGGTTCTCACCCTCCGTGCTGCAGCTGAAGGGTACTATTTTTGACCGGAGACACTCCTCTCCGGAGCCGCGTCCTGCCCCCTCCCCAGCGGTCAGCGCAGCCCACGCAACACCGCCAAAACGCACGCACGTATGCACTTTCCATTTATTATCATCCACTATTCATTTTAAATCCATAACTTTGGCCTTCTGGGGCTTCAGGTTCGCCCCCCCCCCTCCAGCGGAATTCCCAGTTTTCCCGCTCAGCTGCATCACCAGGAATGTCCCATCGAGTCAGAAGCTTGTGGGTCTCCGTCCAAACGTCTCCAATAACCACTGAAGCCCTTAATTAGGCTTCATCCCTGTAAACTGTTGTTATCAGCACCCGACACCACCGACACACTCAGGACTGTAAGAAACACCGAGGATAAATGTGTAATAATAATAATTCTCTACCACCAAGGCGTGAATCATAATTTAATGGCTTTTCTTTTACAGTTTGATTAAAACACTGATGTTTGATTGTGTGTGTGTGTCTGTGTGTCTGTGTGTCTGTGTGTGTGTGTGTGTGTGTGTGTGTGTGTGTGTGTGTGTGTCTGATCACACAGGTCTGGTGAATTTCACAACCTCTGCTGAGTTGAGGGGGACAGGTGGCGCCTATATAAGATGGTGCCACTGTTCAGAGGTCATTTCTCCCTGTTGGTTTCAGGATCTCCTGGGATCCCCTTGGATCTCCTGGGATCATGTGGGAATCTGCTCAGCAACGGTGGAGACTGTGGCAGCCTGATGAGGAGAAGAACTCGTGGAAAACTACAGAAAAATGCACCTCGCTGGTTCAATTGAGGAGCATTTGTACATGAAGCAAATTCACACACACACACACACACACACACACATCTCTTCTCCTTTGGTACATATTGTGCAACAATGTCACCAAAAGCCACAAAATCACAGAACTGTTTGTTCAAATGCATGTTTGCAGCTTTATTTAAAAATGAGTCATTACAATAACACCAGTTAATGTTATTGTTAATCACCAGTTAATGTGAACACTGTATACAATAAATATAATATAATAAACACTGTAAACACTCAGCAGTTCATGTGCAATAAAAGCTTCTAAACAGGAAAAATCCAAATTCAAGTGTCAACATAAAGGGTCCCTTTACACGACTTTAATCTTCTCCATTTTTTGTTGCACATTAGGGGTAAAACCAAGAACACAGATGAATCCAGTGTTATAAAAACTAGAATTTCATGATTTTGCATAATAACAGAGGTTGGGATTCAGCGGTGCTTCCCTAAATATCGTAAATGTGGCAGAAACTTTCAAAATGAAAAAAGTGTTGAAGGGAAATCCCCCCGTGCTTCATGTTTGCACTGCAGCGGCTGACGTCAGCAGTCGGAGATAAAAAAGGCCCGAGAAGCAAATCTGGAGCGACTTCCGTTGTGGATCGGCACCTGAAAACAGGAACATGTGGCTGCTTGCTCCGGCTTCCCTCGTCTGTGTGTTACTGCAGGTAAAAAACGCTGAATCGGTGTTTTTAAAAGAGAAGGTTTCTGCTAAAACCCCTTTAAAAGGCTGCGGCGTTCCTGCAGAACGTTTGAAACTGACCTAAGGAGAAGTTTTAAGGGTTTCAGGGGTCTTTTTTACCGTCGAGCATCAAGTGTTGAAAACAACTGACTGACTGTAGGTTTCCTCCTGCAGCTTCCAGGTGCCTTCCCATCATGCCTCAGTCTGGGCTCCGCAGCATTGTGCTCCTCCAGGAGCCTCGACAGGGTTCCTCCTCTGCCCCCACACGTCACCCACCTCTACCTGGAGATGAACCGCATCGCCGAGATCAACTCCTCCTCCCTCTCGGGGCTGGAGCAGCTCCAGGTGCTGGACCTCGGGAGCCAAATGGTCCCGCTGGTGATCAGGAACGAGGCCTTCAGCAGACTGAGGCACCTGAGGAGCCTGGTGCTGGGCTTCAACAGGGGCCTGCAGCTGGAGCCGAGGGCCTTCGTGGGCCTGTCACGTGTGAAGGTTCTGCATCTCGATTACTGCTCGCTCAACGACTCCATACTGACGGAGAACTTCCTGGAGCCGCTGGCCTCCTTAGAGACTCTGAACCTCTTTGGCAACAAGATAAAGAGAATACGGCCGTCGGCGTTCTTTGCAAACATGACCAAACTGAAATTTATCAATCTGAAGCTGAACAGCATCGACAGAATATGTGAGCCAGACCTGGAGAGTTTCCAAGGGAAGCACTTTGGGGCTCTGGACGTGAGCTCTGCCAGGTTCTTGGGCCTGTCAAGCAAAGGTTTTGACTGGAAGACCTGCGGGAACCCTTTTAAAGGGATGTCCTTTCACACCCTGGACCTGTCCCACAACGGCTTCAACGCTGCTAAATCACAGCAGTTCTTCAGAGCGGTGCAGGGCACCAAGATCTCCCACCTGAAGCTGGCAGGATACCAGGGGAAGGGCTTTTCCTTCAACAACCTGCCTGACCCCGACAGCAGCACTTTCGAGGGCTTGAGGAACAGCTCGGTCCTCACTTTAGATCTGTCCCAGGGCAGGATATTTGCGCTGAGACAGGGGGTTTTCAGTTGGCTCACAGTTGCCACAATCATCGATGTTTCCCAAAACAGGGTGAATCAGATTCACAGGAACGCCTTTGAGGGTCTGGAGGGACGTTTAAAAATGCTCAATCTGTCGCACAACCTGTTGGGAGAAGTCTATTCTCACACCTTCGCCTCGCTGACCCACCTGAAGGTCTTAGATCTCTCCCACAACCACATCGGAGTGCTGGGATACGGCTCCTTCAGAGGACTCCCCAACCTGGAGGCTTTGTTTCTGACGGGGAACTCTCTGTCGAGGCTTGGCTTCCCCTCGCCTCTTCCCAAGCTGCAGTACCTTCATCTCAGGGACAACAAGCTGTCGTCAGCGAGCAGTCTCGCCCAGTTTGCGTGGAACATTAAGTATCTCAACATCAAGGAGAACCATCTGACGAACCTGGAGGACGTTCACGTCTTTCTGGACCAGCTGAGAGAGCTCCAGATTCTGCTCTATGGTGGGAACACGGTCAGATGGTGCACCCTCAGCCAGAACGGTTCTGCAGCCGTCTGGAATAAATTACAGGTCCTCGATCTCCACGGCAGCTCCCTGCAGGCCGTTTGGGCTCAAGGACAATGTCTGAATCTGTTTGACGGCCTGGGACACGTAGCCGATCTCAACCTGAGCTCCAACCAGCTGCAGTCGCTTCCTCAGGGCGTTTTCCAGGGCCTCGCCTCGGTGGTAACGATGGACCTCTCGTCTAATGCCCTGACGTATCTCCAGCCTGACGTCCTTCCCCACAGCCTCAGAAAGCTGTACCTGTCCAACAACTTCATAGCCGCCCCCGACCCCGCGGCGTTCCGCTCCCTCAGCCACCTCGACCTCAGTTCAAACCGCTTTCACTGCACCCGGAACCTGAGGGGCTTCCTGACCTGGCTGAACCAGACCGAGGTCACGTTCCTCAGCCCCGTACACAAGCTCAGGTGTGAATTTCCACTTGGTTGGTACAAAGTTCCTCTGCTGGAGTACGCCGCTCAGTTTGCACAGCAATAATCGTGCACGGCTGATATATTTATGGCATTAGAAAAGCACCAATAAAGGATTTGGTTGTTGCAACATGGGGCTTTCTTCTGAGCTTTCCCAGGGATCATGTGAGAATGATGAAGATGTGTTGGAAAATGTTTACATTCCAGTGTGGACAAATGAAATATCAGGTGTTGCAAAGGTGTTAAATCAAATCTAACTGTTGTTGTGGAATTTTAATAAATGAGAAATGACTGTAAATCATTGTTACCCGGCGGAGATGTTGATTTTGTAGAACATTTAATTGTATGGCTATTAAAGTTCTAAAATCCTTTGTCTGGCAGATTCTGCATTATATTTTTCCAACAGCAGGTGGCAGCATCGCCCAATTGTTGAGACAAGACGCCAAAGTCCTGGTTGGAAAGCACCCGTGCGTGAGCGCGCACGCGCGACCTTTATTTGGAGAATGTGGCTCTTTCTCTATCCAGGAAATGGGATGAAACCACTGTTTTGGGGTTTTATCATGGGGAAAAGACAATGAGTTGAAATATTCACCATTATGGCACCAAGAAGCGAGAGCGTGACTGAGTGATGCCAGACGCACGTGCGTCCCCCTGGAGACCTGCTTTTATTTTTAGATCGTGGCATTAATGTTGCATGTTCGGCTCCAATAAAGCCAGTTCGACTCAGTATAATCAAGGCTTTCACACACACACACACACACACGCACACAGATTCCTAATGCAGCAGGTTTATGACTGTTTTTATTATTCATTTTTTGGGCCAGTCAAACATGAGCTCGACTCTTAAATGTTACATACATACATTTAAATACACCAAACCCTCATCCAGCTTCCATTTACGGGCTGGTTACCATGGAAACAGAGTCTGAGGGCCCAATCCGCTGCTTCCCGAGTCATTCCTCTCCTTGTCTATGCATCCATCCATCCAGCCGCCCCCCTCCCCCTCTTTCAGCGCCGTCCTCCCTTCTCCCCCCACAGCCTCTCACACACACACGTGTGTTGTTTCACGCTCCCGACGGTAACACAGAGGATTCTGCTGAACATGACAGACGCTCGCAGGCAACGCTGGCTGGTCGCTGTTCCTCAACTGTTTCACCCAGTTGTGATCATCCCTCCCTCCACATCTGCCTGATTCAGCAACATCTGCAGGCAGTGGGGATGAATGTCGAGGACTGTGGGCAAATTAATGAGCACATAGCACATAAACATTTTAAATACTTGCTGATTTTTCTACCAGACTTCTTATTTATCCTTCAATAATCATTTTTCTTCAAATGAAAAGCACCATTAAAGATGGCCTGGGACTGTTTAACTGGACAATATTATAAACCATTATAGCTTTTCAACTATGAGGATATGTTCGTCCTCTCCGTTATACGAGCGCACGCTCAGAATCTGGCTTTGGAACATTTGAAGACACCACCTTGTGCTCAAGACTTGAGAGAAACCTAAATATGTCAGCATTTGGAGATGAAATTACAAATGAATTAAATAAGAAGAACTTTTACAGACATCTGTTTAGTGATTTTGGTGTTTCCATCAACAAAACCCGTACAAAAGCTGAAGGTAACAGCATGTGTTACAGGAAGGTCAAAGGTCATGGGCTGTGCTGCCAGTGAGTCCAGCCGCAACCGGAGCCCCGACATGAATTATCCAACGACACGGAGCCTCCTGATATAAACCACCCACCGGACCGCAGGCAGAAACATTCAAGGAAGAGATGGAGGTGAAGAACGCAGAAGAGGCGAGAAAGGGAACAGGAACAAGAGTTTGAGGTAACTTTCAATGTCGACTCAAGTTGTCTTTTCAAGTCCAGTGAAATTGTAATGTAACATAAAGCAGCCCAGATGTTTTAAAGTCCAAACAACTGCTATTTGTCCTGAGCATGAGAATAACAGAGGGAAGAGAAATTCTGTTGATCATTCTGCATTAACCACCACAGTACTGGTGCCTGTGCACGCTTACAGTGGCCTAAAGGATTCAGCTGTTCTCACCTGATTTAAACCTCGCTGTATTTAGATTACTTTAAGGCAAGGGTGTCCAGACCAGGGGGGTCGCTGCCCTCGAGGACCGGGTCGACCCCGCTTTAAGGCCTTCGCCTTGACACTGTGATGGACAGAACCCATGCAGAACGTCCAGACTCAGGTCACAGCACCCGCACCTCAACCCCAACACTCACTGCTTTTAGTTTCTACTGTGCTTGTGTACAACAGCCACCTTTTTTTTTTTTTTTTTTACAAACTCATCTGCGTCTAAATCTGACACAGGAAACAGCCCAAACACACAAAACACCGAAATACAGAAGATACGTACAGCAACTTTGTGAGGATTCAGCTCTGTGATGGCCACAGTTTAAAACACCAACTGCAATCATGCAGCCCTCTATATACAGATAGCACACACACACACACACACACACACACACACACACACACACACACACACACACACACACACACACACAGTCCAGGCAGTAAAGTACTGCAGCAGGTTGTTTAAAAATACAATCATAGGCTTGGACACTCAAACATGCAGGGAGGAAAAGAGGCCTTCACATCAGCAGAACAGGGGAACGTGGCTTTTGTGAGGTCGATCGAGGTTCCAGTCGGAACAGTGTCCATCCTCACCCCTTGGGGGGGCGTGTGCAACAGCCACGGACATCGCTGGGAGGAGGTCCTTCTCCAGGAGGAGGGAAAATATGTAAAAAGAAGAGGGAGAGCGAGAAAATAAATAATGAAAAAGGAGGCTGGGTAAAGCTTTACTGGGCTGCCATGGGTGTCGCAGCGTGACAGGTCGCCAGGGACACGTTAGAGGAGGAGGAAGTGATGGATTTAGCAGTTTGACTCCTGCAAAACACACCGAACACACAAAATAAGCACCAATAAAATACAGGCGTTCTCATCTTACAGAGCACTTTTACCAAAAAAAAAAGGCTTTAGGAGATCAAGCAACCGCACCCAGATTATGGGCTGCTTAGCAAATGATAGATGAACAATCAGATTAGGTGGGTGTGGTTAATCCCCGCTAATCTCATTTAGCGACCCAACGACTCTAAACCACTTGTGAATGTCGGACGCAGGCCAGCGTATAATAAGGAAGCAGGAAAAGCCGATATCGAAGTTTCAGGCTGAGCTTTGGGCGGTTTCGTGCTCACCAGGACTGGGATTTGCGGACTCCTCTGTCTTTCGTAGGCGAACTGTCCACAGAGCGAGTGTGGTGGGGCTGCGCCGCTGCGGAGCGATTTAACGAGGCCACGTGTGGAGGGGTCATGTCCAGGTCCAGGAGGATGATGTTTTCAGCCTGAACACACACCAGTGACATCATAGCTGTCTAGTTTGCATGCCCACGTGCCAGTACAGCCCCCACACACTCCTACCCTGTATCTAAAGTGAGGTCCCAACGCTGTGGCCTCCCTGGCGTGTTGACAAATAGGCCGTTTGTAACCAACCGCAGACGTTGGTCTCTTCTTCATCTGCAGTGATTTACTGAGGGAAAAGGAGACAGGATCAAAGCTCGACTGGGTCAAACATGTCAGGACAGAAGGTCTAAAGCGCTGCCAGACCTTTCAGCTGGAACCAGAGGCTGGAACCTCCACTGGTCCTCCTCGGGGTCAAACATCAGCCTGTTCATGATCTTATTCTTCTCCTCTGGAGGGATGAAGTTCTCGATGATCAGGTACCTACGAGAGCACCACACAGTTGTTCTTGTGACATCACAGGCAGGAAGTCCGCACAGACAGCAGCTCTTAATAACGGCGGAACTCGTTGTGGGTGAAAACACGAGAGCGAACGTTCCTGCCACTCACTTGAACTTCAGCTCTCTGGTGAGCTCATTCTGAATTTGCTCCAGCTCCTGTCGGCTCCTCACGTGCTCGTCGTTCACGTCCTGGATCTCCGCTTTGATGCACTGGAGCTTAGCGTACAGCTACGGGGGCAGAGAGAGGGGGGGGCGAGTGAGTAGAGGCGCTGTCATGGCGTACACGCTGGTGAACCGGCTGACTCGCTGCAGCGTGGTTGCCCCTGGCAACAGCACTGGAGGCACTGGTGTCTGGAGAAATGTGGGGCCAATGGAAACGCGGCGGCATGGACGGCGGCCCTCTCTCTCTCTCGCTGCGGCTTGTTCCTCCTCTTTAATCCGGAGCCCTCCAGCCGTCACAACGTTCATCCTTGTGCTGCGGGAACTTAACCAAACAAGGAGGCAAATCCTGACAAGAGAGGGGGGAACACTGCGGCGCCTACATGCTGGGCCGCTTCGGCCTCGCACTGTACGGGAACGGGTTCACGTTTAGGGTCGCCCCACCCCCACGCCTCATTCATCTGCCTCTGGAGTGCTGCCTCCTTTGTTCTGGACGGGCTTAAACTCTAAACTAACCCGCAGTACAAGCCCATGCTGTACTGCCGATGTCGTGTTGGAGCACGTGTCTGTGGTGGGGCCACAGCCTCTCAACGCCCTTTGTTCCCTACTGCCTGTCCAGATGTCCACACCTGTCAGGCCTGTCCACAGCCTCACAGGTCAGAGTGTGAGGGCTGACACCTCGGAGGCAGCAGTGCACCGTCACAGATGGGAAGACAGCGATGGCACAGTGTGGCGGGGGATCACAGACTGGGAGGTGAGGACAGAAAGCCCTGGGGGGCGTCTGTATGTTCAGAGGGTTGTTTTAGGGTTTAAACTGACGGGATTCAGCTGCTGGTTACTGTGGGACCGTCAGCACATGAGTAGGGGGAGGAAAACTGAATGAAGAGATCAGCAAGATCAAAAATGATGGAGTGGAAGAGAAAGAAAAGGTCAATGCCATAGACCTTAGACTCTATGGGGTCTAATGACCCCATCTATGGGGTCATCTATGGGGTCATCTATGGGGTCATTAGGATCCACATCAGGGGTCAAAGGCGTGTGGCCGGCATCTCGGGGTTCTGTGCACCTTTTACCTTCTTAAGCTTCTTGGTCTTGGCCTCCACCTCCTGCTGAAGAGACGTGAACGTCTCCCGGAGCTCCACCGTCTCTTCGTCCTGGGCCAACATCTGCTGCTGGATCTCCCTCTCTTTCCGAGTCTGAAAGGAATCGTTTATATCAGTTTTCCCCTCCTCACCCAACCCGAGGTTGGTTGAAACGTGCTCCAGCATGAATCGTGCATGAATCAGGTGGCGGTAATGTCGTTCAAATGTTGAAGCAGATCCTGAGAGACAGGGACGCTCAAGGTCAAAGAGAGATTTTATTCCAGGTATAAGAAGAAGAAGAAGTATAAAAGACCTGTGGAACCTCTGTGAGGGCTTCTTATTGATAGTCCTGTGTATCTTCATGCCAGCTGTTGATGTTGTGTGTTTTAAATTCAACCACTGGCTGCACTTGTGTCACATTTGCTTTTTGACCTGACTTTAACGTCCTGTATGAAATCTGAATTCTAGTCAGGCACATGAGTGGAGACACACGTCAACACGTCACCTGCTCGGAGATCTCCTGCCTTTTTGTCTCCAACATCTTCTGCTGCTCGTTGGTGTGGTCGATGATGTTCTTCCCCCCAACCAGCAGCTTGCTCTCCATTGCCTGAGACAAAACAAAAGAGGCGGGGTCAAACATTGGGCGCCATCAGATAAGGCGATGATCAACTTTTACATTAGCTGCTGTGGAACCAGACTGAAACAACAGTTTCTAATCTGCAGAAAACACGACTGATGGTGAGAGCAGAGCAGGCTGCACATCAGTGTCGTCCTGAGCATGAGGGGAGTTCGAATGGTTAAATCAGCGGGTGCAGACGCGCTGATGAGGTGGAAACAGGCGTGATGACACCACCACACAAGCAGCTGAGCTCAGATCGACTTCAGCTTAAACAGCAACTTCTTATCTACCGCTGCCTGACGCTGACTCTGGTCTCCACTCAGAGACGCCTGCTGAAGCGGACACGTGACCACATAAACGTGTGCACACACACAAGCGCTTGCCTGAGGGCGGAGAGAAGCAGGAAGTTTGAGATAAAACGCTGCAGCATCAGAAAAGAAAATATAGAAAGAGGGAGATGAATGGAGACTAAAGGGGCCGGAGAGAGGCTGGCAGGGGCCACAGCTGATTGGTAATGGACACATTCCTTTCCAGGGACCTTAAACAAAAAGACAATGTGAATGTGCGTGCGCATGTGCATGTGCTGACTGTACATCCTTTATGACACACTCATGTAGAGCACACTGCAGTCCTTCAGAGGATGCATCTGCAGCCAGTCTTTACAGAAAGGCCCTTTGTCTCCAGCTGTCTTTGTCAGCCTGTGTGTGTGTGTGTGTGTGTGTTACACTGTTCTGCTGTTGTTTGTGCTCTGTCATATTCTCTCAGCTTCATTAAAGAGCTGATTCGTGTCATGGGTTGTTCTCCTTTGTGTATCTCTGGGCCGCAGTCTTCTTCAGGAGCGACTCACAACTCCTGATTCCAGACGGATTGACTGGATGTTCAGGACAGAGGAAAATCATTCCAAAAAGAATAAAACTATCACTATTCTGGAGGTGCAGCTGCTGATAAGCTGAACACACAGGAGGTGTGTGAGACCCATGAATGAATCCATTATCAAAGCAGCAGTTTCATCATCTCAGAGATAATGGTCACATTTTAGCTGCTCACATGACAATAGAGCTCATATTCTGGAGTGGAATTTGAGTTTCTAGTGTCTATTAATGGGTAATTTAAAAAAAATGAACACAATATTCCTTCATTGGCTTAATAACGGGCAAGTTTACAAGGCAGCTCTGTAAAGCTTTCACACTGATGCTTTGTTCAAATTCAAGTGTTGTTTTCATGTTTTTTTCCAGTACTGTTGTGTTTCTGTAGCTTCTCTGGGCACATCCTGTCTTTACTGTATGTGTTCCAGAGATGGAAGTCATGACCTTCAAACACACAACACAACCCAAACTGGATATTTTACACCAGTGCCACGACTGCAGTGGCACCTTTATTGTTAAAACATATTGTGTCACATCCTTAGTTCAGATTTCACCGCCCAGCTCCAGAAAATGAAACTGGCTCATGATAAAATGGCGGTGTCACCTTCCCCGTGTGTTCCATTGAGAGGTCCCGGGAGCCTCCTGGACCTCGGTCTGACAGCAAAACAAAGACGGATGTCCGGGGGGGGGGCTAGATCCACATCAGCACCCTCTGTTTATATAAAGTTGTGTCACCGAGACAATGAGATTATTCTGTGCATTCATTTCCAACATTATTCTGAAGAATATTATTATGAAGTATCATTTTTACTGAGTAAAGTAAGTTTTATGCTGAATACTGAAAAAATATGAAAAGCAAGGGTCAGGAATTGAATTTAATTCACTAATTTAATTCAATTTATCTTTATTTAGAAACTGTCCATTACAGTGAAGATGGTCTCTAAGTGCTTTAGAGAAACCCAGAACGCCCCCCCCACCAAACAAGCTACAGTGGAAAAACAGGAAGAAACCAGAACCAGGACCCAGGGGTGAAAGAGGAAGGGTGGAAAGAGGAGAGGAAGATGTAAATACATGCATGATGTATGTGTCACTAATGACAGTGTAGACTGGTTATAATGGGCCAGAGAGGCGGATGGGACTGGTTGTAAGTGGGGTGTTATGGTGTGTGAGAGTGGATAAATGTGGACGAGTGCTCTAAACGACACCAGAGAGATCCCCCTCTTTCCTGCAGCCTGCTCGCGCAAATGTGTGCCAGCCTGCATAGCTGTGCGTCCGTGCATAATCTGCTCCTCTGTGCGTGCACGCATTCTTTTGGCAGCGACAGGTCTGGTTTCCTGATGGGAAAGCCAAGAGAACGGGAGAGAGCGCCCAGTGAGCCGGCCAATCACAGCAGGTCCAGGGCCTGCTGGGAGAACAGGGTTTATAAATACAACGTGACGCAGCACGCAGGCGAGAAGCGTGTTGGGAGGAGCGATGAGATGATCGCAAGGAGAAAAGACACAAGACTGGAGGACAGGACGGTCAAACCGTCTCTGGCAACCTGCTCAACATCACTCAGCAGGATACCACTTCAGACACAACCTGAGCACCAGAACCAGGTTTTTACACAATACATAGCATGTACAAACACACACACACACACACACACACAAACATACACACACACAGACACACTGACCTCTCTTATCTACTTTTTCCCACCTCTAATTACACAGGAAGTGAGCTACATAAACAGGAAACAGTCATCCATAATCCTACATGGGGGGAAACTGTACGTATGGAAAACCCTCTCAGGGTATTTTGGAGTATGGCGTCTGCGACATGGCGCTATGGTGAATGTGTGCTGCTCTGTTGTGCTGATATAACATTAATGTTCAAAGGACGCCGCTTGTCCTGACTGCAGCAGGATGTTAACGCACATTTCTGCCTGCAACACGAGACGGCCACGACAGGAAAAAGCATCCAAACTAAAAACAACATTGTTGTTTTCTGTTACTTCCAGGGTAACCGCAGAGTGAGGCTTTTCATGAACAAAATCAAAAGAAAAATATCTATTCCTCATCTCCCCCCAGCACATTTATAAGACAGAAGGTTCTGACTTAGTTTTCCTGTTACCATGACGACCATTTAAATGTTCAAATCTCTTTGGATGCCAAATACAGGCAATTAGAACAAGTGGCACGAATGAAATGAGCAGTTTTCAGCTGTTGAGGTGCTGCAGACCATCACTGCAGAGCGAGAAGAGGAAGATGTGTCAGGTTTGACCAGGAAAATGGACCCGGGAATGTCCACTGACGGGTGGACACGGGGGTGTCCTCAGTCACTGTCCTCATACCTGCGTTACACAACTCCACGGAGGGTAATAACCCCCCCGACAGCACCGACGCACTGCACAGTCAGTGATGAGAGGTGGCTATAAATGTTTGACTAAATGTCTGATTATTTATGTCATATAAAAAGTGCTTAAAACATTTCTTCCAGAAAATTCCCTGTAACAATTCCACCTAGCAGCAGCTGCTTTAAAAAGATCTCTCCCCAGAGTTGGAGCCAACACGGCCCCCCAGGAACAGGAGCTGACCTAGCACGCTTCCAGCAGGTCGGTCTCTGACCTACTTCCCCTAGCTGTGTGGGTTCGGGTTCGGGTTCGGGCTCCGCATCTCCTATCATATATGTTTACATGTTTCCCTGATCTTCCTCGCTCACCTAGCAACCTCTCTCTGATTGGAGACATTAATGAGGACCTGTAGGCCTCATTCTGTGATTGGAGGGCTTCTATCAGTCTCAGCCAATCAGAGGACGGCTTCATCGGCTGAAAATGCCATGGAAACATAAAAGGCCATCAAATGTTAAGCTTTGTCCCCTATTCATAAAAAAGTGTTATTCAGTCCAACCAGGAAAGCGTCTTTGTACATGTGTTTAATATGATATTGATGGATAATCCAGGCAGGCGATGCGGTCAAGAGAGCACATTTTAAATGCAAAATACGCATTATTGTATCGGTCAGAATTGATTTTTACATTCCTAATTAGGTTTCCGGGTCATCTAAGTGAAGGATCATAACAAACGTACTGTTGGTTTGATACTGACTACATGAAGGATTTAAATTTGTGAGGATAAGAAGTCCCAAAGAGGAATATGAGTGATATGAACTAACACCAGCAGGTTTTACAGGTTTAGAGCCGGAGGACACAGGCTGACGCACCAAAGCAGGAAATACTTCTGGTCCTTTATCAACCTTTTCCTCTGGGCTGAGAATGACTTCTGTTGATTCTTTGGACTGACATCACAGGGCTCTCTTTCAATTATCCCTCAGACACACACACACACACACACACACACACACACCATGAAAAGGAGACGAATATGAGAAACAATTATGAAAGCAGCATTTGCTCTGTGTCTCACGGGACTTTCCGACGATCAGATTCTGGAGAAAAAGAGACACGTCTGAAAATCTTGGAGGAAACTAAAGCGCTCAGTAAAGTTTGACGCTTTACGACCCTAAAAAGTGCATGTAGATGTGATTCTTGGTGTAGAATTACAGTAATATTTGGGGATTTTCCCTAATATTGAAGTCTTCTACAACTGTGCTGGAGAACAGGGGACCAGATGAATGTGTCCATCCGGTTCCAGCAGACTCCGACCCACCACGCCGGTGCTGATACGGGCAGTCTGGCAGGTTAACAATCCAAACATCAGCAAAGCAGGATCTCTTCCTCCATTTTATCACATTGTCCTTCTGTCCCATCGTGACGCTGGTTATATCGTTTTCCTGCTCTGCTTTTCTCACATTGGGGCCTCGGGCTCGGTAATCTGACCCAACGGAGCCTCGTGTTCGGTAGCTGTTGGGGGTCATAAACCACCCACGTTCCTGTGACTTGTTGACAGCCTTTGTTATCTGGATGGTGGAAGCTTTAGTGAAAATCACCAGAGAAGAGAATAAAAATACACGGTGACGACTTCCTGTCTGAATAAATGAGACATGTGACCAGACATGTGACCAGGAACATTTCCTAGTTACATTTCACTTTCCTCGTATATCATTAACGGCCATATAAGCAGCGGGTTCGCTCCAAAATAGACCGTCTCAGGCCGAGATCCACAGGGAGGAGAACATTCTCCATGAAAGACCCAGTTCAGACTTGAACTGGAACCTTCCGGCTCTGAGGAGACCTGGCTCCCCCCCCCCCGCCGTTTTCTACCTGATTTTCTACTTGATGTTAAGAGCTTATGGTTTCCTTGGAATGTAATTCTGTAGTTATCACCGTGTGTCACACATGTTCATCTCATGGAGCACAAGTCTTTAATCCCTCAGCCCGGATTATGAGTGACTGGATCATTGAAACACTTGCCTGTGGGATTTGAGCTCTTACCTTGTACCTGGCCGTCAATTGCTCGGTGGCTTCCTGCTCCTTCCTCAGATCTCCTAGCATCCTCTCCTTCTCTCCCAGGAGCCTTTGCTTCTCATCGGCCAACAGGAACTGATCTCCTCTGATGGCCTCCTTGTCCATTTCCAGCCGCTGCTCCTCCAGCCTCACGTACTCCTTCGCCTCCTTCTCGCCAACGTCCCCGTCAAGCTCGGCGTCCTCATCCCAGCTGTCACCATCAAACTGCTCATCCTTCTGTTTACTACTCCACTTCCTGTGGTTGAGCTGGGCCCTGAGGCGAGCAATCTCCGTCTGGAATTCTCGCAGTAAAGCATCTTTGGGATCTTCGTTGACCCTTGGCTGGTTCTGGATGTTCTTTGCCCGGTTGGCATAGCGAAGGGTAGTGAGGGTCTCATCGTAGTGCTGGGGGGCGGGACCTAAAGTGGCCACCATGACAGTTTTTGCATTTCCGCCCAAAGAGTCCTGCAACAGTCGGGTCAGCTTAGAGTCCCGGTAGGGCACATGGCCGCTGCGCCCATCAGCCAGCGCCGAGATCACGTTCCCCAGAGCTGATAGCGAGAGGTTGATCTTCGCCGCCTCTTTCAGGCGCTCTCCCTGGACACCTGTCTTGGCTTGGCGTTCGCTGCCCGCCAGGTCTACCAGATTGAGGCGCCCGACTCGGATGTGCTTCCTCCCGTCCGGACCAGGCTGACTGCATTCCACGGTTATCAGAAACAGGGCATGGGACCGCGAGGAGTGCTCGTTCATGTCTGTTGCCCCCACCGCCCTCGCCTGGTTGCCCATGTTCATCACATCCTCAATCTCCTTGATGCTCTTGCAGACGCACGAGGTGAGGTTACGAACGTACACGCCGGATTCGGGACTCTCTCGGAGCTCCAAGGATCTAGTGCCGCCGTGTTTAGGATCCAGGAGGTCCCGGATCTCCTCCAGATAGATCTCGAGGTAGGACGCGCGCACCAGGTACTGCTTGTCAGACTGGGAGCGGGAGATGTGAGTGAAGACGTGATCGAAAGCGTTGGGGATGACACCTCGCTTCTCTGGGTCCATCCAGGCCCCCTGCATCGTGTACGTTTTCCCAGTTCCGGTCTGTCCATATGCAAAAATGGTGCCATTGAACCCTGCGAGAACCGAGTCCACCAGCGGCCGCACGCTCTCATCGTACAGGTCTCGCTGTTTGGAGCTGGCGTCGTACACGGCGTCAAATGTGAATGTTTTTTGGGGCTCGCTGGCCGCAGCACGAGGGTTTCTGAGGATCACCTGTCCGAGCCGCAGGTCCATCTGTATGATGCCCCCTGGAGGTCCACTGGAATCCTCTCTCTGGTTCACCGGGCGGCATCGAACCACCACCTTCACTGACTCGCTGCTTTTATTTTTCGACATGACTGGCCTATTTTTCTGACACTATAAGACAAAATGGCAGCTTTTACTACCCGAGTCAACATGGGCCGATATCCGACGTGATATCTCCAATCAGCCTCCCGTCCGCCGGTGAAATCTCTAACCGATGGTTTCTTACCATTAATAACGAATTCAGTGTGGCTTCTCCAGAGATCCTTAATAGAAATAGCACCACTACCATTTAGCCGAGGGTAGTAGAAACCAAGACATGCCACTGTGTCCGGAGGACAATTTCCTTCATTAATGATCTGGAAAATTAAGCGGACCGACAGCGGCTCCGACGCTGGATCGACGCTCCCTCGCGGCTCCGCAAAAACCGTCAAAGTCAAAATATCCGACAGGAGAAACGTCTAAATATCACATTTACCCGGAACACAACAGACCACCTACGGACCTCGGCCGCATCTTCCTCCGCTCATTGATGCTCCCAACTGGATGTACGGCGTTCGGCGTGTGCGTGCGTGCGTGTGTGTGTGCAGTCATTCAACCGCCACACCCCACCTCACTGCGGAGCGGTGCAGAGGATTGTGGGAAATGGAGTTTTTGGTCGACGGTGACAACAGCCGAATTGTGAAACATGTTTGTTATTTACTGGTGACAGTAATCTTCACTATTGCCACTCTTCAGGGTAAATGGACCGCAAATGTCCTGTATAAGTAGGATTACAACAAAAATGATTGAGAATCTACACAGACAATAAAATCGAATGTGATTTATTAAGTATTTCTGTAAAACTGATTTACAAAATGGTTCTGCATTGGGCCTGGACAATGTTATGTTATTTCTTGTACAACTGGGCCACTAAACAGAGAACAAATAGCAGAGCAATCACTAAATTAATAATTACCCAACATTTTCATCCCGACAAAACAGCTCCACCTGGTGACAAAATCATGAAGTACACTATAAACCACGACGGTCAATGACAAGGAAGGTCACATATGTTTAGATGTTTAACTCTAAAAATGCTATTATGTGTTCTGAGAAACGGTATCAGTTTTCTGTAAAATGATCAAGGCGACAAAATCTGCTGTTTGCTGATTTTCATTATTGCCTTCGCATCAAAACATTATGGCCAGTATGTTACTCATTGATGATCTGTTGATCGTTGATACGGTTAATCAGTTGGATCGTGTAAAACTTATGCATACAGTGCAAAATAAACTTGATAATCCTCCAAAAGGCACTGCAGTCCTTTTTAAATTCACTTTAAATGATGCTTGCATAATGTCCGTGAAGCTTCTCAGTCCTCCAGGTCATGGTAGTTCTGGTCCTTAAATCACAGCATCAGTTCTAACTGAATGTTGGGGAGAACTCCTTTGTGCTTGGGACGTTTCAACGACCTCCATAATGAGGGGCGGAGCAACCAACAACCAGGTGACTGAAGCTCCAAAGAGCACCTGAAGAGTATCTGGAACTCCCCAACACTCAGAAGTGATGAAGCCTCCTGGACGGGAGGGAAACGTCTTCACGGAACTCCAACAGTCCAGTTGCTGTGACCCAACCAGCAGAAAGATCCCTGCATTGTTTGTAGGTAACACACACAAAAGCAGATGGTGTGTGTATTGAGTTGGAGAGCTGGAATGCAGCTTCCTGCTGGGTTTTGTCTTGGTCTTCTATAAATCTACATTTCAGTGAATTCCCTACAGAATTTCAGACATTTGGGTCAAGGGGCTTCTTTGTAAGGGGGTGTGGCCACACCGTTTTGTAACATTCTTGGCCACTATTTAAAGATTTTTATGCATTTCAAAAGAAGTTTGGCATATTTTCATGCTGGTTCTCTAACAAATGTGTTCGAGTATGAGCACAAAATGTCATAAAGGGGATTTTACTGTAAATTGCACAACGGCTGATCCAAAAAGAGGAAAACCGGCAGGGGGGAATTTGGTTCACCACATTAGAGCAGATTCACAACACTTACTATGTCCTGTCATCACGCGGTGCTGGCTTCATGTGCATGACGAACCATTCACCAAACGTCTGTAATCTTGTGCAATGTTAGTCACGGTTTCCTGTGGCAGAACCTGAGAAAAGGTTTGCTAGAGCAGACTGAGTCAGATTTCTGCGGCCTTCTATTGTCAAATGGCGCCAAACCTTCCCCGTACTTTTGAAAATAAAAATTAGGAGTCCTCAAATTGCATATTTTGGACAGTTCAAAATCAAAACACGGTGTTTGTTCTCATGCTGGGTTCAATGGCTTTTTTAGCAAAGGTTCATCAGAGGACATTTTAAAAATCTTATTTCAGTTCTCTGTTAATGCTTCTGCTTTTACCCTTGGATGGAAAATAGAATGACATGAACAAGCAATGTGCTTTGTCTTGATCTTTGAAGCAGAAAGGGAACAAAACTACACAGAATGGCTAAACTGTGTGTTACATTCCCGACTGTTGGGTTCAAAATGTAGGTTTTTATCATTTATAGAGGAATCCATGACCCTCCCGTAGACATATAATAGTTCCAGTGAATTATGGGGTGCATGTTTAAGTTCCCATAAAGAAATAACTGTGCACATTGTTAGGAAGGGCCCCAAATTCTTGAAGCTAAACACATGGTTGGGACATCCTGGGGACCGAGTCATTAGCATGCATACCAAATCCTGGCCTGTGGTTCACGCAATCCTCCCTCTGCTTCCTTTGTTTCCTGTCACTACCCAACTTTCCACTGTTGATTCAGCGTTAGAAATGTCCAAATAAAGGGTCAAAAACCAAAGAGCTGTGTGGATTCCCTGTCAAACAGTCCGACATGAGTCGTATCTGCTGGAGTGAGAGGGAAACCCCGAGGGCCTCAAATTGAGGAATGCACCTCGATCTGGGAGGAAAGCATGATTTACTGGCTTAGCGAAGATTTCCGAAGAGAAAATATGTAGGGAGAGAGGTAAAATATGAGCTACATTAAAGGATTTTGTTCTTCATCTGGCATCTTCTGTGCAAAAATACGCTAAAAATCTGAACACCCGCTAAACATCTGTTTTAAGAGTTTTAAGGGCTGTTATGTATTTAGATCACAGCACTCTTCCCCCCTCCGTTTGGTCTGGCTGTGAAAACTTTGTTTCTCACCAAATGCAACCAGGAATTCATTCATATTTCACACCTGTGTTATATATTTTATATTATCTTGACAGTGTAGAGGTATAATTGTGGATTTGCATTATTATCCACTCTTCTGCCTGTTAAAAGTGGATAAACATCCATCCACCCACCCATTTTCTGTTGGTTACTATTAATCATAGTAAACACACACACACACACACACACACACACACACACACACACACACACACACACACACACACACACACACACACACCTGGCAATGCTGATAGCTTTGCACAGTTATGTTATGTTTAAGTTTGTGGGCAGTTTTGAATGCATTTAAAGGTGTTTTTATTCAGAATTGCAGTA
This sequence comes from Takifugu rubripes, assembly GCF_901000725.2. Classification (NCBI taxonomy): domain Eukaryota; kingdom Metazoa; phylum Chordata; class Actinopteri; order Tetraodontiformes; family Tetraodontidae; genus Takifugu; species Takifugu rubripes. The sequence goes on along the minus strand of NC_042300.1, from coordinate 12,505,842 downwards.
ATTAGAGAATTACCGAATAACAATATTTCCTGTTGTGTGTGCAGCCACCCAAGTTTCCACCGTTCTCTCTTTCTTTGTGACAAGTCTGGTCTTGGTAGTCAAAAACATGCAGCATACTTAACATTCCTAAGGAGTGTCTGATAGTCAAACTACTGATCTATACTCTGACAGCCGGAAGAAGGAAACTCTCTCTCTCTCTCTCTCTCTCTCTCTCTCTCTCACACACATGTAACCCTGGTTTACAAAGCCTCATACAATAAAATCATGTTCCATTTTGTTTGAAGCGATTTGAAATTTGTGTTTAGACTCTTATTTTGAAGGGCTGTGCTGACGTGGACCAGGTGACTAGCCACAGCCAATCGGGTTGTTTTTGACCTTTCCACTGCACCTGAATTGGAGACGAGCAACGATCTTCACAGAGCCGCTGATTGGGATAGAAAAAAGAGAAAAGAGTGAAAAAAAAAGAGTTGAACTGGAGTTGTTTCCGTGCTTCGAGGAGGTTTTTTTTTTTAAAGAGTGGACCAGAAACCATCGGAGAGTTGGAATCCACGTGCGTAATACAAGATGGCGAGCCACCCATGGAGACCGCGATGACCCAGAACCCGTGCATCACGCAGAAGCAAAGCCCCCTGCTTCATCAGAACTGGTAGGATTTGCCCACATCTCTCTGCAAAAGTGCAGAAGACTTCCATAGACTCTTAAATAAAGGTTCAGGACAATAAAAGGATCTTTTTTTTTTTTCCCGTTTAATTACATTTTTTAAGAAAAAAGCATTTATTTTTGGAAACAAATTGTTCAGTCTTTTGCTGAATTATTTTGAGTTTAAATTTTACTATGGTGTTTTTGGTTATTCATCCTTGTGAGTACTTTAAGGGTATTGTCCCAAGTGTAACTGGTTTGTTGGTATAAATAACAAAATGTGAGAAATGGTTGTAACTTAAAAAAAAAGAAAAGAAGAACCCAAAAAGGATTGAAAACTACAAACTTGAACAAAAAGGGAAGAATATTTCAATTTTTTTGAAAGTGATATCAAAAGCCTGTCAATTGTATGTCAACTGTATATTTGATGTTTTTTCTGTCTGTTTCATTCAAATAATATGCCGGCAATTTAAACTTATTTTCTGGTCTGTGGTTATTGTTACTACATTTAAATCATTCACTGCTCCCGTAGTCGAACCTATCTGGTCCATGGTAACTGTAGCTGACTAAAAAAGTGCTACAGAAGTTGGCGAGCCAGCCAGGAGCAGTTTTGACCCTCAACCTTTATCTTTTGACCCAGACCTCTTAAAATAGGCCAAATCCGGCATAATGGATGTAGTTGACAGAGAAAATGTTAAAGTACCAAACTCAGTCATTATCGGTGGAATTACTGACACAGATGTCGATGAAGATTTAATTGACTTCCTCAACAAGTATGGGCGAACTGCGAGAACCCTTAAAATAGATGATCCCCAGTCTCCCTACCACAAAAATGCTATTGTGGAATATGAGAGTGGAGCTGCTGTGGCAGCACTTGAACCTTTACTGCCCTACACTTTTAAGAGTCCAAATGAAGTCACCTATGAGATAAGAACCCTGTCAACTGAGTATGTATCAGCCATTACCAACAGCGCCACCCACAGTTTTTTCAGTGAACTGAGGAAAATAGCCCAAATAAGTGGCAAATCTTTTGAAGAGGTTCTGCAAGATCACCTCACTGGATGTGCTCAGTCAGTCGCAAGCAGCCCAGAACCGTCTGAAATTATGGTGTCTACCCAAGAAACACAGAATGAGACCCTGGAACCAGATGCAACCAATATGAGCGTAAATGCCCCTGAACTAGTCAACCAACCACAACCAGATCTACCACCTAGCATGCCACGAAGCTTCATAACTCCTCCTGAGGTTCAAAAGGTCGTTGTAGAGCATATAGTGCGGAGTGAAGCTCCTGGCTCACAATTCAATGCCCCTTTCCGTCTAAGACAGTTTTCGGGCAAACAACCTTGTCCTAGTCATGAAGTTGACTTTGATACATGGCGTCACAGTGTTGAGCTTATCCTTCAAGACCCATCTCTATCTGACTTGCAACGCTCACGAAGAATTTTGGACAGTCTTGTGCCACCTGCTGCAAATGTGGTGAGACCTTTAAGTCCTCAGGCCTCACCATCAGCTTATCTTGAATTGCTTAATTCAGCTTTCGGCACAGTAGAAGACGGCGATGAGCTTTTTGCTAAATTCCTCAACACATTCCAAGATGCTGGTGAGAAGCCCTCACAGTATCTCCATCGCTTGCAAACAGCTCTCACAAAAGCTTTGAAGAGAGGCGGTGTTGTAGCTAGTGAAGCAGACCGACACCTTCTTCGTCAGTTTTGTCGTGGGTGTTGGGATAATGCACTTTTGGCAGACCTTCAGCTTGGAAGGAGAAGAGATAACCCACCTTCATTCACTGAGCTATTGCTACAGTTGAGAGTAGAAGAAGACAAACAAATGGCAAAAGAAAACCGAATGAAAAAATACTTTGCTGCCACCCGACCAAAAGCAGCCTCGCATGCTATTGTCGCTAACACTAGCATCCCTGAACCCACAATGCAAAATGATCTTATTGGAATGAAGACACAGATAACTGAGCTACAAAATCAACTGACACAAATTAAAATCCCAAAAGAAAGCTCTCCTGGACCTCCTCAACGTGATGTGGTCACGGAATTAAAAGCACAGATCGCTGAACTCCAGAGCCATCTCGCCAGACTAAAACCACCAACCCTCAAGAAAACATCTAAGCCCCCAAAACCTTTTGCTAAGGTTTCTGAACCAACATCCTCGACGAACCAAGCTGCAAAGAATAGGCCAAAGCCTTGGTACTGTTTCCAATGCGGCGAAGATGGCCATATTGTCTCTGCATGCTCCAATGACCCAAATCCATCCTTGGTCGCTTATAAAAGAAATCAGTTGAAAGAAAAGCAGTTGCTTTGGGACAAGCAAAACAATCATACACAGCCTTTAAACTAAAACAAGCCCTCATTGTGGGACAAATGGGTGCTAACGATGAATCTAGTCCCACTGAGCATTTATACAAACCCAAAAAACGATTCCTTTCCAAAAAGTCAGCCACTGTGAAAATACCCAAAGGCTTAATTGGAGCCAAGTACACTGCTCAAGTTCAAATGAATGGACAGTCTTGCAACTGCCTTCTCGATACCGGATCACAAGTAACAACAGTGTCCCAGTCCTTCTATGAAGACAATCTCTCACACCTGGAAATTCATCCAATACAAGATCTGCTGGAAGTTGAAGCCGCAAATGGTCAAAATGTCCCATATTCAGGCTACATTGGTGTCGACATTACCTTTCCAAAGAACTGTTTTGGAACTGAAATTACCGTGTCCTCTCTTGCCTTAGTTGTCCCAAACACACGGTCCAGTATCCAGTCTTCTCTCTTGATCGGCACTAACACTCTTGACCTTCTTTATGACAGCCTCCCCCCGACCTATACCGATCTCAGTGCCCTGCCTTACGGCTACCGAGTGGTTCTAAGTGTGCTACAACAAAGACGCACACATACAGAGAACAGCAGCATTGGACTTGTCAGACTGTCAGGGAAAGGGTCTGAAATCATTCCCGCAGGCCAAAGTCGAGTCCTGGAAGGATCAGTTCAAGTAAACATCAAAACCTCAGACAAGTGGGTTGTAGTTGAGTCTCCCTCCACATCCTCCTTGCCAGGTGGTATCTTAGTCATCAACTGCTTACTTACCCTTTTTGAGAAACCCTCACAAAAACTTCCAGTGGTCCTGCGAAATGAAAGTAAACATGACATAGTCATCCCTGCAAAGAGTGTCATTGCTGAAGTACATGCCATGCAAGAGATACTTCCAAACAGTCAGACCCCACAGCAATCTGAACATGCTTCCAGCACAAAAGCCACCAAGCTCGATCTCAACTTTGCTAATTCTCCAGTCCCTGCTGAATGGAAGGAGCGAATCATACAAAAGCTAAGTGCTATGCCAGAGGTCTTTGCACTACACGACACAGACGTTGGTTGTACTGGCAAAGTGAAGCATCAAATCAAACTCAATGATGAAACCCCCTTTAAGCACAGACCCCGTCCCATACGACCACAAGACCTTGATGCAGTACGAAGACATTTGCGGGAACTGAGTGAAGCAGGAATAATCCGCGAGTCAAAGTCACCATTTTCTTCACCTATAGTGGTGGTAAGGAAGAAGAATGGAGACATCAGACTCTGCGTCGATTACCGGAAGTTGAATCTGAACACAATCAAAGACGCCTACGCTCTTCCTAACTTGGAGGAAGCGTTCTCAGCTCTCACTGGATCGAAGTGGTTCTCGGTCCTGGACCTCAAGAGCGGTTACTATCAGATTGAGGTTGATGAGACAGACAAGCACAAGACAGCTTTCATATGTCCGATGGGTTTCTTCGAATTCAACAGGATGCCTCAGGGCATAACAAACGCTCCCAGCACTTTCCAAAGGCTGATGGAGAAATGCATGTGCGACATCAACCTTAGGGAAGTCCTAGTCTTCCTGGATGACCTTATAGTTTTCTCCGACACCCTCGAGCAACACGAAAGCCGCCTTCTCAATGTGCTGAGTCGTCTCAAAGAATATGGTCTGAAGTTGTCGCTCGAAAAATGTAAATTTTTCCAGACATCTGTTAGGTACTTAGGGCACATTGTCTCCCAGCGTGGTGTTGAAACAGACCCTGAAAAAGTTGAAGCCTTAAAAACATGGCCAAGTCCCAAGAATCTCAAAGAGCTCCGTTCCTTTTTAGGATTTGCGGGGTATTACAGAAGGTTTATCAAAGACTTCTCTAAAATAGTCAAACCCCTCACCAGTCTAACCGCAGGCTACCCCCCACTTAGAAAGAGCAGTAGCCCTAAGCTAAACGATGTCCAGTATTTTCAGCCAAAAGCTCCCTTTGGGGAGAGATGGACAGAAAATTGCCAGCAAGCATTTGAAACAATCATAGACAAACTGACTACTGCCCCCGTGTTAGGTTTTGCCAATCATAAGTTGCCGTATGTACTACACACAGACGCCAGTACGACTGGGTTAGGGGCAGCTCTTTATCAGGAGCAGGATGGGGAGATGCGTGTAATTGCATACGCAAGCAGAGGACTATCAAGAAGCGAAAGCCATTACCCTGCTCACAAGCTTGAGTTTCTTGCTCTCAAGTGGGCAGTAACAGAAAAGTTCTGCGATTATTTGTATGGCAGTCCTTTCACCGTAATAACCGACAGCAACCCTTTAACGTACATTCTGACCACTGCTAAGTTGGATGCGACAAGTTACCGCTGGTTGTCCGCCCTGTCCACTTTTGAGTTCCAGCTTAGGTACAGAGCAGGCAAACAGAATGTGGATGCAGACGGCTTGTCTCGCCGCCCACATCCTGAGCCAGTAAATGACCAGGTCTCCCTGAAGGAACAAGAGCGAATCTGCCAGTTTGTACAGCACCACTTACCTGGTACGGATCCTTTCGCTCATATTCCTCCTTCCGCTGTCGGTGCTATCTGTGAAAGACACCTAGTTTTTCAGTCCCTCGGAACTGAAGACAATGCTCTCCCATGCCCACTCGTGATGTCTCTATCCATGTCAGCTAACGCTGTTCCCGATAGTTTCGAACATTGCGATGCTTTCCCTGTCATTCCAAGCATGTCAGAAGAAGAGTTGAGACAGAGTCAAAGAAATGATCCTGTCATCAGCCAAATCATACACCAGCTTGAAACGGGTGAAACATCTCCACCTACTGTACGCCAAGAAATGCCTCAGCTTTCCATCTTTCTGCGTGAACTCCGTAAACTAGAGTTTCAGAATGGTATTCTGTACAGAAAGAGACAAGTAGGTGAAGAAAACCAGTATCAACTCATTCTCCCTGAAAGCCTAAGAGCTATGGTGTTACAAAGCCTTCACGATGACATGGGTCATCTTGGCTTTGACCGTACCCTTGACTTGACCAGAGCCAGATTTTTCTGGCCTAAAATGGCCTTAGATGTTGAACAAAAGATCAAAAGCTGTAGTAGGTGTGTTTGCAGAAAGACCCTGCCAGAGAAGGCGGCGCCTTTAGTAAACATACAAGTCACCAGACCTCTCGAGTTAGTTTGTATTGACTTTCTGACTATCGAACCAGACCGCAGTAATACAAAAGATGTCCTTGTAATCACAGACTTCTTTACAAAGTACGCTGTTGCAATTCCTACTCCAAACCAAAAAGCACGAACAGTAGCCAAAGCCCTATGGGAAAACTTCATCGTCCACTACGGATTTCCGGAGAAGTTGCACAGTGATCAAGGAGCAGACTTTGAATCAAAAACCATCAAGGAGCTGTGTGACCTAGCTGGAATACAGAAAGTAAGAACATCACCCTACCACCCCAGGGGAAACCCTGTTGAGCGGTTCAACAGGACCTTACTAAACATGCTGGGTACACTCAACGACGAAAACAAGAGACATTGGCGTGATTTTGTTAAGCCCCTTGTACACGCGTACAACTGCACCAAACATGACAGCACTGGTTTCACGCCTTATGAGTTAATGTTTGGTAGACAGCCAAGGCTACCAATAGATCTTGCCTTCAATATCCCTTTGAACCATCGTCAGCAACAGTCTCATTCCCAGTATGTCAAAGCCCTCAAATCCCATCTCCAAGAGAGCTACCAACTGGCTACCAAAAATGTTGCTAAAGTTGCTGAACGAAATAAAATCAGATATGACCAACATGTAATAGAATCTGTCCTGGATGTTGGTGATCGTGTGCTTGTGAAGAATATTCGGATCAGGGGTAAACACAAGTTAGCCAATAAGTGGGAGTCCATTGTTCATGTGGTTGTAAGTCAAAAAGGAAACCTACCAGTATATACAGTCACACCGGAACACCACAATGGTCCCACAAGAACTCTTCACAGAGACCTTTTGTTACCGTGCGGGTTCTTGCCAAATGTCTCCGAAAATTCTCCTGCAGTCCAAGAAAAACCCCGCAGGCCAAACACACGTCAACACCCCATGACTGATCCTGACCATGAGTACAACTCTGAGGAAGAGGATATCTACCCTCTTTATTACTCTCCAAGTTCTCCCAGAGAGATCTCAAGGTCCCTTGAGGAATTCAGAGTGATTCGTCCTCCCAAAACCCATCCAAAACCTGTTGTTGAGCAACCCAAATCGGACAATGTTCAAATCTCAGAACCTGCTGAAACCCCTGCACTGTCAGGTGCTCCTAAAAGGGCTGGTGGCGAAGTATCTGTTAGTCACAGTGGTGCATCAGGTTGCAACGAAGCTCCTGAGTGCAGAGGAGATCATGTTGAGCCCAGTAATCCTACATTGCCTGATAATGCTCCAGAGGACATGAACACATTGGAAATGGTATACTCACCAGAAACAGAGGAGGTACCTGAACTTGCAAAGGAAGGAGAACCAATACCGCAACTGGATGAACTGGACAATATACCAGATTCAAACAAAACTAATGAAGAACCAAGCCAAACTTGCATTGAAATGAATGAGGACCAACCTGTGAACAATAACACCAAAGAACATGACCCTGAGACAGAACAAACTCTCAGACGTTCTTCTCGAGAGAGAACAAAGCCCAAACTCTTAACCTATCCTCAGTTAGGGAACCCTCTTGTCAGCATAGTTCAGTCTTTGTTTCAAAGCCTAAGTGAAGCTGTATCTAAATCTATCGAAGTTCATGAGGTCAAAGTAGTTTAAACTATGTGTTATGCAAAGGGACTTGCATAGAATTAAGAGGGGAGGGTGTAACCCTGGTTTACAAAGCCTCATACAATAAAATCATGTTCCATTTTGTTTGAAGCGATTTGAAATTTGTGTTTAGACTCTTATTTTGAAGGGCTGTGCTGACGTGGACCAGGTGACTAGCCACAGCCAATCGGGTTGTTTTTGACCTTTCCACTGCACCTGAATTGGAGACGAGCAACGATCTTCACAGAGCCGCTGATTGGGATAGAAAAAAGAGAAAAGAGTGAAAAAAAAAGAGTTGAACTGGAGTTGTTTCCGTGCTTCGAGGAGGTTTTTTTTTTAAAGAGTGGACCAGAAACCATCGGAGAGTTGGAATCCACGTGCGTAATACAAGATGGCGAGCCACCCATGGAGACCGCGATGACCCAGAACCCGTGCATCACGCAGAAGCAAAGCCCCCTGCTTCATCAGAACTGGTAGGATTTGCCCACATCTCTCTGCAAAAGTGCAGAAGACTTCCATAGACTCTTAAATAAAGGTTCAGGACAATAAAAGGATCTTTTTTTTTTTCCCGTTTAATTACATTTTTTAAGAAAAAAGCATTTATTTTTGGAAACAAATTGTTCAGTCTTTTGCTGAATTATTTTGAGTTTAAATTTTACTATGGTGTTTTTGGTTATTCATCCTTGTGAGTACTTTAAGGGTATTGTCCCAAGTGTAACTGGTTTGTTGGTATAAATAACAAAATGTGAGAAATGGTTGTAACTTAAAAAAAAAGAAAAGAAGAACCCAAAAAGGATTGAAAACTACAAACTTGAACAAAAAGGGAAGAATATTTCAATTTTTTTGAAAGTGATATCAAAAGCCTGTCAATTGTATGTCAACTGTATATTTGATGTTTTTTCTGTCTGTTTCATTCAAATAATATGCCGGCAATTTAAACTTATTTTCTGGTCTGTGGTTATTGTTACTACATTTAAATCATTCACTGCTCCCGTAGTCGAACCTATCTGGTCCATGGTAACTGTAGCTGACTAAAAAAGTGCTACACACACACACACACACACACACACACACACACACACACACACACAAACACATGCAGAGTAATGATATGAACATGGAGACAGTTATTAGAAAGGCTTTAGTGGCTCAGCAGTCCTGATGCTTGCAGACAGGAGGATGTGGGAAACGCCCGGCACAAACAGAAATAAGGCCTTAAACCATGACATCACTCCGTTTGACTCACAGCTGAGTGCATCAGCGGATCAACACACCCTAAACTACACACACCACACACTACAGGAAAAGCAAACTCCAGAACTCATTACAAGTGACTTGTGGCACCAGAGAAAGTGATTATAACGTGAAATTTTCATGCCATTTCATGACTACTGCTCAGTGTCGCTGTTGGTTAAAGTCAGGACCACTAACCTGTACGTGTAACCTCAAGCCTCCTGCCCAACCTTGTTGTGCATGAAGCATAAAACCCTTTGGCTTGTTGGTGCATCTGGACCGATAGCCCATCCTTCATCCTGTTCCTCAGATGAAACTGGACCTCTATCTCTCTCTCCAAGCTCCTTGATTCTCTGACTGGACTCACACTCCATAATCTGCTGCCTTAACCGGCAATCCTTCCGTCGAGACTCACCCTCACATAATAACAGTGACTGTTCTGCAGACACATGCACCACCACTACATAGCGCCAGGAACTGTGTTGTTCCAGGGTAAAGTAGCTGCAGTTCGCTGTCTGCTGCGAATAGTTGCTCGACCCGTTATACATCTCTGGATGCTTCTACATGCTGACTGTATGATGTCACATATCAAGGATCATGCTAATTTCCCTGATGGACACCCCCTAAAGGGATCAATAAAGTACTCTTGAATCTTGAATCATGTATTGATTGTTGTTATCTTTCTAGTGGCCACAGCGGCTTTAAAGGGGAAATTGGAAAACCAAACAGCAGAACAAAGAAAGCCTCACTGAGAAAGTCACGGTGACAAAAGTATAGGCTGTCGTTTCTGACATGCATGTAGCCGGAGCCTGTGCCTGATATAATTAGTGTTGTGCATTGGAGATGTGAGTCCTGTCCGTCTGGTTCTGACAGAAAGACTGGAATCGCGCGTTCCCACCTATCAGAGGTGCGCGCTTCCATACGTCACCTTCAGTATTGCCTCAGTCCGAACCTCTACCGAGGAGTTACTACAAAAGTAACAAGCCCGTAGATTTCACATATTCAAATCCGAGAAAACGTACACAGATGCGACATCATGCAGGGATCATAGGGGGGAAATGCGACAGAAATGGCAGTTTTCGTTACGCGCTGGCATTTATTACCCTCTCTGAACGACTATTTCAGATACGCCCCCTGCCGCTCGTTCAATAGAATATCCAATCACATTGGAGTTCAACATTAATGACGGCAGCGTCGACCAATGGAAACAGGCCATTTTGACAGAATGGGCGTGGAAAGGCGTGCCTTTGGGTCTAGGGTGTCTCCCCGAAGGCTCCCATTCGAAGGCGACGGCGGTCGTCTATATTTCGGTGGTAATCTGTCTGTAGAAAAGGGGAAATCTTTCTGTACCCACAGCGACTCAGATCGCAATTACGTTTAGATTTTTTTTTTTTTGAAAATCCCTACAGGTCTCTATTGTGACAAGGCCCTGGAATGACGGGGTGTGCCGAGAATTTGAATTAGCTCGCCGCTAGTTTGAAGAAAGAGTGAGTCGGGTTAGAGAGGAGCCATTTTGTCCCAACTGTGTGGGAGAAATTAGAGTGGAAAAGGGGAATCACACGGGAGGAGAGCCTATTTTTGCTTTCTGTTCTCATGCGGTAGGGGCGAATTGGTCAGACTTGGCAAGTAGAACTCCGGACACATCTATAGAGACGATCTGTTGGATGGTATTTAGCCAACTAGCTTGCCAAGCTAATCAACAATCCCAGCTTGTTAAGCGTTAACAGTCCAAAGGAGCGGGCCAGTTGGTCGGGTTGGCGAAGGATCTGGCTTTAGACCTCACACAGGCGTGCTAGGATATCGTTTTTTTGTCCCGTCAAGGTGAACGTAATCTATTTCGATGGCGAAGAAAACGTACGACTTGCTGTTCAAGCTACTCCTCATCGGCGATTCGGGCGTGGGGAAGACCTGTGTTCTGTTCCGCTTCTCTGACGACGCCTTCAACACAACCTTCATTTCCACCATAGGTAAGAAACTGCCACAGAGACTAAACGTGCGCCTTCGCTGGCATTTTGGGTCGCGTTTCCTTGGGTGTGGGCTGACAGTTGGTGACCCTCTGCCGCAGCTGTAGGCAGGGCACATTCGGTTAGCCAATATGCTACCAGCGTGCGCTGACATTAGCATCACGCCAGGCCTCCATCCGAGCTGTCTCCCTCGGCTCCCTTCACGCTGACCTCACGCACTCTCTCCTTCCACCATGTGGCGTTTTTGCCTCAGAAGAAGGCGATTTTCCTGTGGACTGACCGACAGCTAACGGCTACAATTACCTTGCGAGGAGATCCTGTCATGTCACTCGACCCAGTGTCGGGCTAGTTTGCTAACATGGCTCCAACTTTGGAGCGGTGCAGGGCCTCTTACAGCTGAACAAACTCTTTCCACGTCACTCACTGTCTTGATTTCAACTTGGATACCAAATAATCACATCTATTAATGAGTTACACCCCAGACTTCGCTGTTAACCGTGTATAATCTGCACCGACGGTAGTCGGCGACTGTCAAAATACGCAAGTGTGTGTTCGGTTATCTAAAATGGTATTTCAAGTTATGCATCATGGTGTAAGGGGAACCTGGGGTCACTTCTGCCTGCAGGGCTTCAGAAATGGTGACATTAATGTCACTTTCCTGCCTCTGACCAGCGTTCTTGAGTCCATGTTCCAACCTGTGAGGGATGTCAGGTGCAAACTGCGTTTATTCATAACGCGTCAGATCAGAATGGAACGAAGATGACCATGGAAAGTCAGTAATCTCTGCTCTTCTCCAGGCCCAGCGCCCTGACAGCCTTCCCAGTGGTGTCCAGGCTCGTTGGGGTCCTGCTGCCACACGTTTATGCTCCGTCGAGGTTTCGTCTTCGCTCTTTGACACTTGCAGTTTGCACTTCAGTGACTTTTCAGAAGAAGGTTTATTGCCATTGTTCATGTAATACACAGTATTACACAAACTAGGAATTTGTCATGGTGTGCTGCTGCGACATTCAACATAACACTAGACATCAACACCACACTAGAATAAGATAAATAAAATAAAATAAGACTTATATACAGTATATACATAAGCTTTTCAGCTCAGTCCGGCCAGGAAATGATGACGTTCCGGCCAGATGGACTCGTCCGGGGTTTTTATTAAGACCGCTCCTCAAACTCGTGTAAACGGAACAAATGTGCGAGTTTTAAAGCAACATTTTCCTTAAGCAACATCAGTGGTTTTCGTCTTTATCAGCGTCACATCCACGAGCTGTGAGAAGTCGCAGGTTTCTCTCATTGTTCCGATTATTTTGTCCCACGGATGTGGAGCAGTTTTACTTTTAAGGACTTGATGGAGCAAATGTGAGTCGAGGAGCCTCGGCCAGTAAGTGACGTGTTCTATATAATCAAGCGGAGCTTTTCTCCTCTGGAACGACCACAGAAGTCCTGGACGCGCTGCACAGATATTTTACAGCTGCGCACGAGTGAGCCGTGCACGTCATTCCATCGGCTGATGGTGCGTGTTGCTGTTGTTGTTGATAACGCCACTGTGACTTTAGACGCACTTATTTAACTCTGAAATCCATTTCAGGCTGTTTCAAATGGCTTCGTTAAAGATTGACTTTGGAATCAGGAGGATGAAATGAGGTGAAGGAAAAGAGCGGATTTCCACAGCGTTGTGACGGTTTGAGGAAAAACCCGAAGTTTGGGGAAAAGGACACGTTGTCGCGTCCGTGCCGCAACCTGTCCGACTGGATGTGTTTGCTGCGTCGCTTTGTTTTGTTCGGTTTAGTGTTACACGTGCCTTTCTACGATGTTTGGCCTGCAAGTGCGACCACGCTCGGGAGGTTGTGTGTCGGCTCGGGAGGTTGTGTGTCGGCTCGGGAGGTTGTGTGTCGGCTCGGGAGGTTGTGTGTGTCGGCTCGGGTGGTTGTGTGTCGGCTCGGGTGGTTGTGTGTCGGCTCGGGAGGTTGTGTGTCGGCTCGGGTGGTTGTGTGTCGGCTCGGGAGGTTGTGTGTCGGCTCGGGTGGTTGTGTGTCGGCTCGGGAGGGTGTGTGTCGGCTCGGGAGGTTGTGTGTGTCGGTTCGGGAGGTTGTGTGTGTCGGCTCGGGTGGTTGTGTGTCGGCTCGGGAGGTTGTGTGTCGGCTCGGAAAGTTGTGTGTCGGCTCGGGAGGTTGTGTGTCGGCGTGTGTGTGACGCTAAAAATGCCGCCGATTGAGGCGGAGGAAGCCGATCACAAGGCCACGTTCAGGGGATAAAACCCCAAAACCCTGCGGCGGCCTCTATTGACGGGAAGGTTGGACGTCCCAGTTTGACGCGTGAACAAACTGGAACCGGTTGATTTGGAACCTCTGTGGAAGAGACGGAGCAGGACACCCGTGTCCACGCTGTGGACGGGGATGCACAGCTGCTTCTCAAAATACCCCCCTGGAAACTCCCGTCTCCTCCGTCACCGTCCCCTCTGCTCGTCCTCTTCAGTCGTCCTCCCGTCTCAACGCGCGTCCTGTCTTTGGACGTGTGGACAGCAGCGCGTCCCTGTGGGGACCCTGGAAGGTCCTCTACCTTCCTCTTGAATTTCTGTTTTTCAGCGGGTCTTTGGGTTCCTCCCCGTCTCTGTGGGGAATGCAGGATATTTAGTGAGTCACAGCTTGGCAGCCAGTTCCTTCATTATTCCGTGTTGCCGCCCCACCTACAGCGCAGATGTTCCTCCAACCTTCGGCCCCACAGTTTCTGAGCAGGGTTACGTGGACAGAACTGGGTCTGGCTGATGTGACCGGACCGTTTCTGCCTCATGGTGTCACCGGGTGGCGTCATGAACCAGAAGGTTTTTAATCTGCACGAGAACATGGAGGCAGCGCGCGTTCTCTTGGTTCCAGAGTTACGGGGAGGGTTTGATCTTTGATCTTCTGTGGATCCTTTTTCCTGGGTGAAGAATCATCGGACACGAGTGGATCCAGGAGGCGGCGCACGTCAGCACCGCGGACGGCGATGTGCTGCCGCCTTTGACCAACTGGAAGCAGATTTGCAGCCACCGAACGTGACAGCTACGCGTGCACGTGGCCGATCACTACGCGTGCACGTGGCCGATCACTCGGGTTCTTCTCTTCAGGTTCCCCTGCGGATGTGAAACACCGGTTAGGAATCAGTCGTTGGTGGATCGGGTGTTGCGTCACCACGGAATTGTTGCAACGTGTTTTGTCTCATGAGGATAAAAGCATTTTTATGGCGGCGTGACGTCGCTCAGACGTGTCAGCAGATCAATAAAGATCTGTTTAGTTTAAAGCTGCAGTTCCAGTGATTCTGAGTCCCAGGTGGGCAGAAATGAGGGACCGGTGTCGGGTCAGACAGGACGGTTCCTATCAGGGCAGAACCGGGGCATCAGACGGGTGGAGCTGGGGGGCAGTTGGCCGACGTGGGCAGATGTCGGCCTGGGAGTAACGAGGCGTCTCTATCGTCTCTGCTCAGCGGCAGATGACGAGCCCCAACGTGAGGCTGCAGAACCCCGCCGGGCTGATGTTCTGTCTGGTTCTGCTGTTCTGTCTGGTTCTGCTGTTCTGTCTGGTTCTGCTGTTCTGTCTGGTTCTGCGGTTCTGTCTGGTTCTGTCTCCGTTCTGCCTCTAACGTTCACACCCTTGTGCTTTGCTTTGGGCAGGAATAGACTTCAAGATCAAAACCGTCGAATTGCAAGGAAAGAAGATCAAACTACAGATCTGGTAAGATGCCCACACTCGTGAACAGACCCGGGGGGGCAGCAGGGGAGCAGCAGGGGCAACAGGGGGGCAGCACGGGCAACAGGGGAGCAGCACGGGCAACAGGGGGGCAGCACGGGCAACAGGGGGGCAGCACGGGCAACGGGGGCAACGGGGCCAGCAGGGGGCAGCAGGGGGGCAGCAGGGGGCCGCGTTTCTCCAGGGTTTGATTCACCAGTGCCTTTAACCATGGTTTCCCGGCCCGTCCGCACTGATGGAACCTGACCGTGTGTTCCCACGCCAGCACCTCGCCAACATGCTGGCGTTGTTGGTTGTGAGGTGTGTGCTGTAAACACGGCGCCGTCCCAGCGTGCTGCAGCGCTCTGCGGTGACATTCGTCTGCCAGCAGCCGTGCCTGCGCAGCGTCGGACGGGAATAGAACCGTGCTGCTCGAGTCCAGGACAGCAGGAGTCGGTGTTCCGGAGCCGGGCTCTGAAGTGGGACGTGTCTCTAAACGGAGCCTTTTTCCGGGCTCCAACCGGCCTCAGTGACGATACTGTTCAGTTCTTCCTGAGAGCTCATGCAAATGTCGTCATTTGCACATCTGACCTCTGGGACACAGGCGCCGGCCCGAATGTGACAGCGTAACTGTGTCTCCGCAGGGACACGGCGGGTCAGGAGCGGTTCCACACCATCACCACCTCCTACTACAGAGGAGCCATGGGCATCATGCTGGTCTATGACATCACCAACGCCAAGAGCTTTGAGAACATCAGTAAATGGCTGCGCAATATTGACGAGGTAACGCGCACAGGCTTTACTGGTTGTCATGGAGATCCTCCTGCAGGCTTTGCTCTGAAACAAGGGATCATGGGGCAAATTTAATTTTACCTGTAGCTGCACAAGCATTTGCATCACCTTGGTTTTCCTTCATCTTCAGCATGCAAATGAAGACGTTGAGAGGATGCTGTTAGGCAACAAGTGTGACATGGAGGACAAGAGGGTCGTACCAAAAGCCAAAGGGGAGCAGGTGAGGACACGAAGGAAACATCTACAAATATGTAATTACCTCAGAGTTGAGAGCAGGTCACGATCACACGACTATCGGGACTTTTCTAAAAAAAAACCCTTTATAAAGGGAACCTGAGAGTGACTCCTTTGTTGGTAGATTTAAGAGCCGCTTACACACACACACACACACACGACTGGAGACGGAATGTGTGAATGTGTGATACCTGATCTGTGTCCAGCTCCGAGGATCAGACGCTATTTTTGGACTTGGGGATTTAATAGTGGCCCTGCTCATCACTCTTTCTCCACAGATCGCGAGGGAGCACGGCATTAGGTTTTTTGAGACGAGTGCTAAGGCCAACATCAACATCGAGAAAGCTTTCCTCACGTTAGCAGAAGACATCCTGAGAAAGGTACGCCGGGCTCACGGAGCCTCTCGCCATATATAAAATACCTTCATCCACCCTTTTCACGCAACCTTTCCATCAATTTATGCTGTTCTAGTTTCCAGATTTGGAGGAAGTGGTCTGACTAGAGCAGTGCATGGTTTATGATTTAAAGAAAACCTTTCTAAATTGAATACAATTTTAGCTTTCAAAGTGCCATCTTCGCTGTGTAGTACCTCTAGCTGCCAATAGGCGGCACTGTCCAACGATCAGAATCCGTTTTAGTGTTGAGAATAGATCAAAATAATACTGACAGGTTATTTTTGCATTTTTCTGAAAACATGAAACTATAATTGCACATCACATTTTTCTTCATTTTAAAAGTTCTCTGGTCATTTGCAATACAATTAAATACATGTAATGGAAGCTAAAACACCATGTCTGAGTTTAAAGTAGCTGTGCAGTAATTGAGTGGATTGTACCAGTGTGTTTATCATTTTGGGATGGAAATGGTCCACAGCCGATGTTGTGGACCCATGACAGCAGCATCATCGTTACACTTTTACGGGTTATTTAAACGGAAGTTCTAACGTAAATGTTGCTTTTTGCCACAGACGCCTGTAAAAGAGCCCAACAGTGAAAACGTTGACATCAGCAGTGGAAGCGGAGTCACAGGCTGGAAGAGCAAGTGCTGCAGTTGAACAATTTTTGTTTTCACTCACTAACACACACACACACACACTGACATACACACACACACACACACACACACTGACATACACTCGCACACACACCCACACTCTAATTGCTAACCTGAACTCTTGCTCTAACCTGTCTCATGAGTTTTCTTGCACACTGATAATGTCAGAATAAAACAATAAACCACTTCACTTGTCTAACACCCCCCACCCCCACCCCACCCCACCACATCACATTCTTCCACTCTCCATCTGATGGTCATTTTTATTTCTAATATAAAGAGAAATCCAGTCACGTTTCTTGTCATTTGTTTTAAAACTTGTAAAAAAAAAAAAAAAAGACAAGCTCCTATTTTTAATATTTCCTTTGCCTGGTTGGGGCCCCCCCATGACCCCTTGACCTCTCCCCACCCACAGCACTCACCATCAAAGGAAATAAAAATACTACAAAAAAATGAGAATAGATTTAACATTTTGTACACTTAGTGGGGTTTCTGTTGAGTCGTATTTGGTCATTAACAATTTGTTACCGAGTGACGGAGGCGTGGCTAGCTCCTTTTGTAGTGGGGTTGATTTTGTCCTGTGCCTTATATGGAAGATGGGCGGGGCTGTGTGGTGGGCGGGGCCACAACACCTAAAAATTACAGTTTAATATTCAGTTATGCAGACGTCTGCCGAACTGAAGCAGAAGCGTTTGAATTTCTCCTCCAGCTAAGAGAACCACATAGTGCAGTATGTCCTGTGTATCAGTTTTATTTTAACTATGAATTATTTGACTTTAAATTTACTTTAGTTTCTTTTCCCATGTTTTTTTTCTCTGCATGCACATTACTCTGGGTTGGATTTATTTCTGTAATACTGTGCAATGTTTGCCACAGGGTGATTGGGTGGGACGTACACAAGTTCTCTGGAAATTCAAACAGTTTTGCAAATCCATTAAAAATAAGCTTGTTTAAGTTAACTTGTTTGTCTTGACTCATGTTCAGCGTGTAGTTTCACTGGTCCGGTTTCAGTGGGAGGTTGGTTGGTCCATTTCAACCTGCTGCCGTTAACTTTAAAAAGTGACAACTCCTTCCCCATAGCAGAGAACAGTCCCGGGTCACCAGTGGACTGAGCTCCCGCCCCCCCCACCCTGATGTTACTCTAGCACATATGTCAAACCCAGTCCTCGAGGGCCACGATCCAGCCGGGTTTTCTGTCCTACCCGGCTGGATCGTGGCCCTCGAGGACTGGGTTTGACATGAGTTTAGCGACCCCTGGTGCTTGTAGCCTGAAACTCGCCATTGAGCCTATTTCATGGTTAAGGGTTGTTTTGATGTTGAAAAGGTTATATTCTTGCAAAGGTATTATATTTTACAGTAAAACCTCTTTAAAGAGCTGTTTTGGTGGAGGGGAAAACCCTAAATGAAGCACTCGTTAACTTAATCGTACATGACAGAATTCAACAGAGCCAGTGTGAATGAAATAGTTCTTTTATTTAATCACCCTCGTCCCTGAACCCAAACCTCTAAGAGCAACAGCATATGGAAACAACAACAACAACCCAACAACCCCGGTGCACAAGTTCAGTTCAGGTTGAGGCTGCAACTACATTCAGAAATATTTCCTACAGACGTGAAGTTCAGGGGGTTTCAAACAAAACGAGCCGAGGAAGTCGAATGGAGACTGTGGAAATAAGGCTCGTTAATTAGTGCTTTGGTTGACAGACGAGAGGAGATCCAGAACTCAGGGTTCTGCCAGTGAGCGTTTTTCTGTGGCTGGAACGAACGTTGAACAGGAGGCGACGGCAGCGACACTGACGAGGGCCTGCCCTAAACACAGCCTGACGGGGGGGGGGGGGGCACATTTACAACTTAATTTATAAATACATTAAGGTATAAATTAGAAATATATATATAAAAAACAAAGCCTACTGTAGTTCAATCATCTACGTCTACTAATGCCAGTCTGATTATTAACCCTCTTTATATTTGGTGAAAGAACCAAAAACGATCAAAAAGGCACAGCAATGAATTATTAGAACTATTTCTCCCTGCAAACGAACCAGCCTGGACACGACACCCCCACGCACAGACAAATATAAATTAGGGTTCCACTAAAACACAATTCTGACTCATTCCTAGTAAACAGTGTTTGAACCATCGTCACCAGTTACAGTTTTTAATAAATTAAGGTTTAAAGGGCTTTGTGATCATCCTGAAATGACCCTGATCCTCAAACATCAGGCTAACTGTTACACTTCAACATTTCCAGACGGACCTGTGCGGCCGAGGACGCCGCCCCTGACCGGCATCCCATAAACACCACTAACGTTATTAGTAATTCATGTGGCCACCTGAAACTATTCCTGGCCGGGATAACCAGAACTCGTAACCCAGATGTGCACGATTACCCAGAATGCCTGGTTTTGAAATAAAATGGGATAATGTGCTACAGTGTAAAACTTGATTCTATACAGGGGTTCGTGCACGGGTCCACGGCTCTGGCCTCGGAGGCTACACGTACACCAGGTCCCGGCTCTGTGTGGACGCGTCCTGCGTCCGGCCGTCCTCGTCCTCGTCGTAGCCCTCGTACTCGATGGGTTTGGGGCAGCTGTACGGGTGGCCGTTGTCGTCGAAGAAGCGGCGGAAGGTGAATTCGTAGAAGGCGTGTTCGGGGTGTTTGCCGTTGCGGAACCAGCCGCCGAGGGTGTCGCTGAGGGTGTCCTGGCCCTCGCTGCTCCACAGCTTATCCGGATCCACGGGGTCAAAGTTGGAGGTGTCTGTGGAGTGAGCGATGGTGGGGATGTACGGCGCGCACTGCTGCCGCAGGTCGCTGGAGAAGTCGATGGCCCTGAAGAAAGGGTGCGCCTTGATTTCGTCTGCGCCGTTCTTGCCCAGTCGGTCCTCTGGCCCGCGGCACAGCTTCACGATCAGGTCGGACGCCTCGGGGCTGAGCTTGGCCTGCGGCGGAATGTGCAGCGTGCTCTTCCAGTTTATGACCTGAGTTGGAACAGGAGAGAGCTCAGAAACCGCTGAACCGGCGCCGCGCTCGCCTGCGAGTGCTTCTCATACCTTCAGCTGCGTCTCCAGGGGTGTGGTCGCTAAGAAAGGGGGCTGGCCCACAACCATTTCATACAAGATCACGCCAACGCTCCACCAATCACAGAGCTGGGTGTATCCTGAGGAGATGAAAGACGCTCGGACTAAAACAACACTTTTAAGGAGGGCTGTCCGCGGGCGCGTAGATTCTGGAGCTTATCTTCCAAGGATAAACCTTGGTGGGAGGCCAGCGGGACAAGCTGCTGCAGGAACGTGGCCCCTTCTCCCTTTTCATCGGAAAATCTGAAAGCTATCAGTGGAGCGACTCACCGCCCCAGTCAAACATCTGGAGGTGCTCGTACCTGTGCGGAGCAGCACTTCCGGTGCTATGTAGTTGGGCGTTCCCACCAGCGAGTGTGCCAAGCAGCGCTGGTGCTGCCGGGCCTTCCTCCTCTCCAGGGGCTTGAGGCGGTCCGAGCAACGGCAGTTGGCCGGATCTTCCCAGTCTTTGCTGAAGTCCATGCTGTCCTGCCTCACGTGGTCACCTGCGTGGAGATCAGGAGGCGGATTTAACTGGCAGCCTGACCGGAGCCCGTCGTGCCGACACAGACGTGGAGACCTACCGCTCTGGTAATACTTGGAGTCGTGCGTCCAGCGGAAGCCGGTGCAGAGCCCAAAGTCGGTCAGCTTGATGTGTCCGTCTCTGTCGATGAGGATGTTGTCGGGCTTGATGTCTCGGTGGATGAAGCCCATTTTGTGGACGCTCTCCACGGCACAGGTGAGCTCGGCTATGTAGAACTGGGCCAACTCCTCCTTGAAGATGCCCAAGCGGATGAGGAGGCTCATCATGTCCCCTCCGGGGATGTACTCCATGACAAAGTACAGGTTGTCCTTATCTTGGAAGGAATAGTAGAGGCGCACCACCCACTCGTTGTCGGCCTCCGCCAGGATGTCCCTCTCGGCCTTCACGTGAGCCACCTGATTTCTCAGCAGCACGTCCTTCTTGCGGAGGGTCTTCATCGCGTACAGTGACCCGGTGTCCTCCTTCCTGGCCAAGCACACCTCGCCGAACGCTCCGATGCCGAGAGTCTTGATCCGCTTGAACATGGACTTCTCCATCTTGGCCCGCTTCAGACGGATATAGTTGGACTCTTTCTGGCAGAGCATCATACGCATCTGCTCCTGAGCCTCGCTTGACAAACCAACCTGAGTAAAGAAGAGGAGGATTTAAAGATTCTTTCATGAGTTCACTGCTGTTTTATCAGGACTGCTGCTCGGGCGGGGGGGGGGGCGTCGGGGAGATCATGCGCTCTCTGCAGCGGGAACATGCTGGTGGGTCAACGTTCAATTCACTTCTGTTAGGCTGAACCTCAACACAAGCGTGTCTGAGTAACTGATGAGTAGAAAAGGTGACAGCAGCAGAACTTTTACCTTCTCAGCTCAGCTTTGATTGATAGCAAGGAGAGAAAAGAAGGAAAGAACAGCAAAGAAATGATCAAACGTGATAAAAAGGACTGTAGAGACTTATGATAAAGGCTTCAGGTGGAGAGAAGGAGGCCGAGGAGGAGCTGGATCGACCTCTTCCCCTCACTTCTTACCCTTTGCATCTCACTCTCAAGCTGCTTCCTCCTTCGGATCCTCTGCTGATGGTTCTTCAGGATATTTTCCACGTGTTGCTCCATGAAGAATTTGAAGGCCTGAGGAGAATACACAGCGATTCTCCCAGACTCCCCTCTCCGCTCCTCGTCTTTCTTATTCCTGCGGACGGGAACGGGCGACGTGGTGATTTGCTTGTTCTCCCTCTCTGTGCTGGTTTCCGAGGTTTCTGGCGTCCTGTCTTGGGCGCCACCGCCACCTTCTTCTTCGGCTGGGTCACTATTGGTCAGGGGGTCGTAAGTGGGGGGGCAGGGGGCAGCCTGCTGCTGGAGGAGATGTTTAGGATATGGGGGAGGCGGGCCCTGGTAGCTGGGAACTTCTGGAACAACGGAAATCTGAGGGACGGGGGCAGAAGGTTCTTGGTAGGTGGGGGCGGGAAGTGGAGGCGGCTGGGCCTGTTGTATCCATGGAGGGTGTGTGGGGGCAACAGCTGTGTGCAACTCTGGTTTCTGGACACGCATGCTTTTAACGGGCTGCAGGATGGGCGCCTGGGTGATGGCCGTGACCGTGGTGGCAGAGGGCTGCGAGCTGGCCGGGTGAGCCGGTCTGCTGCTCATCTGATGATTGTTAAAAGAACTGGAGCGTACTGGTATGTTGTGTTGCCACGACGGCGACAGATCCTGATTGGTGCTGTTACAGGAGGAGGACTGGGGCTGGTTTGAGGCCAGAGGAGACTGGGACCACAACTGAAGACCCACGTTGTAACTGTCCAGATTGTGACTGTTCCTGTTGGGCACCATCATGGACTGAGGGATGTTCCCACCGTTGACATAAGAAGGGGACGCCGCAGGTCCCCCAGCCTGCATCTGCTGGTCAGTGGGGCTGTGCCGGCTGCCTTGGGTGACTGGATATGGGGGAGGAGGCTGCCTGCTGCCTCCGGCCATGTAGTCGGCTTGTGCGGATCCACTCTGAGACCAGCTGGGGGGAAACGTGAACTTATTTCCCCCAGAACTTTGCATTATGATGGGCTGATGGCCCACAGACACCGGGCTGATACCGCGCTGGCTCTGAGGTGCCGCAGATTGGTACCCATCAGGCCAGGCCCCCTGCGGCACAGGAGAGATGCGAGGCACCAGGTAATCCATGTTGCCAGAGTAGCGCTTTGGGTTGTCCCAGGATGGCGCCGGGGGCATGCCACTCCGGTTCGGTGGAGGCGTGACACTGCGCACCTGAGGTGGCAGAGGCGGATTCACCCTCTGGTTGGCCCCAGCGTGACCCTGTGGGAAGGCAGGAGGTGGCCCGGGGCTGTCCGAGTGGTACATTATGGCGTCCGCCATGAGAGGGCCGTGGCGTGGAGCCAAAGACTCCTTTGAACCTTTCCAGCTTGGTCTCCTCAGCACAGCCTGCTGGATATGTGAAGCACCTGTATTTGCAGGGAAAATATCCTTTAAGGTGAATGAATATTGTTTGTGTTGACATGTACATGACATCCGCTTGTCTTCCTTAGCTATATTCCTGAATTTGTGATGGACAACAAAAGATGAAGACCCAGAATTCATACCTGGGGCTTTCAGGCCTGTAGTGTTGGGGTTTGGAACAACCATCTGTTCCCTCATGGAGTCCTGGTAGCTCACCTTACCCATGTAGTCTGGTCCGATGCTGCGTATGTTGTTCTAGTTAAAAAGCAAAGAAGAAATGGAGGCTTTGCCATTATGCTCTCAGTGGAATACATCAATCAACTTTTTGATCACAGTTAAATACAGTTTTAAGCCACAACTAAGACCTTGTGAGTACGGCACCATTCTAAATCTGGATTGTGGATTTGCTCGCTCAAAACAAGAGGAACATTCTTGCTCCGTAGCCTGTACAAGCTTGTCATTCCACTCTGCATGCTTCTCATTTTTAAGTGACTCTCTGAATAAAGGCTACCGAGTGATTATCTTTATAGGAGCTATGCTCCCACGAATACCCTCACAGATCGAGGACAACAACAACACAAAAGAAAATCATCTTACCTCGTCAAAACCGATAAACGGGGGCTCCTGTGACGTGTGCTTCCTCGTCTCAGGTCCTGACGTGACAGGTTCGTTGGCAAAAGGCAAGAGGGATTTACGGATCTCCTGTAAGGCCTTGTGGTAGGGGTTCTTAGGGTTGCTGCAGCGCCCCTGTAACCGTGGGTCTTCAGGAGGCATTTTTGCAGCACCACCAATGTCCACTTTAGGTGGCTCAGATGGTTTGGACAAATTACGAAGACTGTTTCTAATTTCCTGCAACATTTGCTGGCTGTTGCCACTGTAATTGCTAGTAGGAAAGGTTTTGGGTCTCATTTGCCTGTTTCCTTCGGATTTTCCGCCTCTCTTCATGTAAGAGCATGAATAATGACGATGAAAGGGGTGAAGATGATGCCACTCGACCCCGAGGCGACAGCGCCGGAGAGCAGGGATCTCCGAGGTCGCTCCTTACACCTGCATGATGCTGACTGGAACGTAAAGCACTAATGTTAGCCGAGCACAAGCTGTATCCACGCTAAACATCACAGGATTTCAGAAATTAGGGGGTGAACTGAGATCACAGACAAAAAGAAGTACGATTCTACCGCTCGTTGTTCTGAAGACAGATGCGAAGTGGGTTAGGAACACAACCTCGAAATGCTAACAGCTAGTCGCTGGTGCCAACTGAGTGCACCAGTCACACTAAATACTCTTTCGTGAACTCGATCAACTAAAGTCGTTTTGTATTCGCCTTAACATCCGTAGTATTGCGATTCACTCGGTGCTACAGGGAGTAACCACAGGTCCCTTCGCATTAAGAGCCACCAGCGCAGTAGCTCCTCGGCGGCCTGTGCGGAGGGCATCCATTTGCCTGCTAAGCTAGTTCAACAACAGCGAGTTATTTAGCCGTGTTTGACAACTTACCAGCGCCTGTAGCGGCCGCCCGTCCTGACGCGTTACCTTCGTTGTTAAATTGTATTTAAGAGAACCTTTGGGGCACAAAGGGCCTCAATCGAACGAGAAAAACACTCGTACGCCGCCGAACTACCTTGTTCGTGGTCGCGTTGAATTCCTGGGACATCTGAATGACAAGCACAATAGCAACAAGCTGGACGCGGACGACCAACGACGCACTTCCGTTTCACAATTAAAGCACCGGAAGTTCTAAACAAATGTCTCCACGCGATAAGCGGAAGTAAACCTATAAAATATGTAGTTCTTTAGGTTGGCGTGTGGACCGCGCTGCAGTCATTGGAGCCTCATTGCAAATACTACCAAATAATTCACGTTCCCAACATTCTTCAGATGGTTATGATGATAACAATTTATAGTAAACTTATTTAGTTATTTTCTAATGTTTAAAATAGTTTAATTGTATCATACATAGAAATGATGCCTGGATGAAAAATACATTGCAAGGATGAAATTGTCATTTCATACGTTGGCAAAATACGGGACAGTCGGTTTTAGCAATAAATGTCCGAATAGACACTTTGAACACAACATTTTCAAACATGCGGTACAATCAAAAGTGGTAAAACAATAAACATATTTAAGAGCTCGGTTATACTGGGACTTGTCTGTTGACAAAAATAGCCTCCCCATCAGTCCCACAGGCCAGACATTGCCCCAGGACATCTAAAGTGTTGACAGACAGCGTTTGGCTTGGCAGCATATGAGTGGTCTCCAGTCGGGCTTTGCTGGACTCTCCACTGAGCCAAGTGCTGATGAGGGACTGGTTCCCACCAGCAGGGGCCATCGCACTGCGAGATGTCGTACTATTGTTCCTGCCACCTGAAACACATTTGAGGAAAATAAAAAAATAAAAATTCAGAAATACATGGAATATAAGAACACTACATTTATTTAGGATGTTTTTGGATATCATAGACAGATTTAGATGACATTGGCTGCTGAGAAACTTGCCTTGTAAATAGGAGATATCTGAATGTGAAGAAGTCTCCCAGTGCAACAGTGACCCATCTTCTGAGCATGTAAACAGATGGTCTGGGTTGGATGGGTGAAAGTGGACTTCCCACACTGGAAAAGAACAAAACAAAAAAGCCCGTTTGAAACAGAGCGTCAATAAGAATACAACAGTAATCGTGCATCTGAAATGAAGTCTTACTCTCGGCAGAGTGGGCCTCCATGAGAGAGAAGGGTGCGCTGCCTTGTCTCATGTCCCAGACACAGAGCATGCCGTCCTGCCCACCCGTGGCCACAATGTGTTGTTGGTTCGGATGTCTATCGACACAGTGGAGAGGGACTCGATCCCCCGACCTGATGAGAAACAGTCAGATTGTGACTGTTGCTGAGCAAGATAACACTTGTACAACATTAAGACAAAAAAAAAAAATACTGCATGTTAAACGTGAAAAGCTCATACAAGGAGAGAATCTGCGCTGGCGAACTGCTCTGCTGCCTGAAATCCCACATCTTGAGTTGGCCGATAGAGTTGACGGTCAGAATCTCTGTTGTCCTTAAGTAGGTGACAGCATGAATGGTGCTGCTGTCAGCGTTCTCTGGCAACGACAATGAATCCACGTGACACGACGGCAAGACACTGTGTGCCTTTGCTGGTGCGAGGGGCCGATCTAACCTATGACTCGATTCACTCCCTCCTGATCAGCTCTGAAGACGACGATCCTGCCGTCTTCCCCCACGGTGACGATCTCCGGACTGCTGCACACAACACCAGTACAGGGAGCGTTGTCGCACGGGTAATAGTGAGCTCTGGGCCACTCGTGGCAAAGCGATATTGCCTAAAAGACAAAACAATTAAACGATTTCAACAGTCGTCCATAATTCTCATGGGTGCAGTTCAAACACATGACACAAATTACAGCGAGCAAAACAGACAACTTTTCCTGGGTCTACCTGATTATTTTGGTGATGGCGGAAAATGGTGACTGCTCCGGTGGAGGATGCAGTGACGATTCGGTCTGGATCCAAAAACTGCAGGTAAATTGAATAATAAAGAGCAGTGGTGTTGCTTCGTGTCTACACCTGCAGCCAGTTGGACCTATTGCATATCAAATGTGAGGCTTATGGACCATGGAAGCACGGCTGGGCCAGGCTCACCTGAAGCTCCAGAACATCTCCTTTATGCCTTTGCTCACATAAAAGCTGTGGATCTCCTTCAAATCCGTCGTCATTAGCCGAAGTTTCGTGATTCCCAGTTGACCAAAAGGAAATCTTATTATCCTGTTGAGAGATACATATTCTGAATTTTAGTCTTGAATCATTGTTTCATCATTATAGAGACACCGGGAACATAAACACAGGAGGTAACATTGCAACCACCAGCTAGTGTTGTTGTATTCCCTCACCATAACCGTAAACTCTGGTGTAGTTCGAGGTGTTTTAGGGGAGCCGAGAACTCCGGACTAGCATGAAACAGAACTTACTACCTCGTTGTCCCACGAACCGGTCACAAATATGTCCGGTTGTTGCAACGCGGCGTGGGAGACAGGTCGCCATCTGATCTTGCTGATCTTCTGAGACACATACTTCGCATTTATACTCTCCATGAGACACAAACTGCTTAAAACAAACACTTCAATCGTTTGAACGAGGTTAGCAAGCACCGTACGCGCCTACTAATTGGTGACGTAGTACGGTAGTCGGCGAAGGACACACCTCCCACCCTCCTTCGCTTTTTTCACCCTCGGAATCCCCTCGAGCTCCCTCTAGCGGCGGCTTCTATTTTACTGCGGCAATTCTGACAGCGCTGAATGAACTATGTTTCCCCCCCAATTCTCTAAACATTGCCTTAGATTCCACCGGAATATATGGGCTGTTTTGTAAAATGGCTGTGTTTTTGAGGCACTGTGTCAGAAATTCCGCCCGTCAGTGAAGCAGGTTGTGGATGTCTGCTGACGTATCCGCCTCACCGCCGTCTCTGGCGGAGCTTGTCAGCTTCATCGGCAGGACCGTTGGCGCAGGCGCGGCATTGACAGCTGCTGTCTACTTACTCCGCAAAGTCTGTCTAATAATGGCCTGGAAATCTGGAGGAACCAGCCACGCAGAGCTTGTCAACAACCTCCGCAGTAAGTGCAAAGCTTCATCGCGGCAGTGGCGAAGGGGCTTTCACGCGCAAGTGGCCCGGTAACCATTCCGCTTGATGGCCGCCGCTCTCGTTAGCTCGTTGCTAAGCTATGTGGTATGTTGTTGTTGACCTAGGGTTACTTCTCCACCCCTTTCTCCAACCACGTACACGCCGTGAAACACACGCATGTTGCATTCGGCACAAAACTAAACCACAGTAAAGACGGAAATCATGGCTTTCTTTTTTATAGTCAAGGCCCAGTTGTGTTATTTCAGTATTTTTGCTAGGTTAACTTAGCATATTAGCTGTATGTGCGTCATATGGACGTTGATGCTAGGTGTTAGCGATAGCTGTTAGCATAGCGGTGCAAGCGCCCTGCCCACCTTCATTGATTCCTCTGTGCAGCTCTTTTAACTTTTATCCACGAAATTGACTTTGGCAGCTTAAAAACGGGTGTTTTTCCTGCACACTTTGCAAATGATTGGAATGCGCAAAAACCAACATTATTCAGAGTCGCTGCCTTTTTCAGACAATGGCCAAACAAATGTCTGAAAAAGGCAGCGACTCTGAATAATGTTGGTCTGGGGTCTATTACATAGTTATTACGGACACAGTCTGGCTGTAGTCTCTCCAGACACTTTGCCTCCAACCAGAAATCTGGACCCTGTTTGGTTGAGAATTCTTGGAAGTTAACATGATAAAATAATTAAGTGGCCTACTTTGAAGTCGGAAATGAATTAAAACGACCTGAAATTAAATAGTGGAATAAGATCTTGTTTTACTGGAAGGGGGCTGATTCCTCAGTCCTGGGGGTTCCTCTAGTTAGTATTTGAGTGCATTTACGACCCTCTGCTGCTCAGAAATGTTCAATGCAGCCACCAAATACTGGAGCTCCTTAAAAATGTAAACATAGCAGCAGCAATTTCAATTAACATGCTTTTTTTGGTTTGGAATAACTCAGAAAGGCTTCAGGCCTCGGGGGGGAGTGTGTGTGTGTGTGTGTGTGTGGGGGGGGGTCCGTCTGGCAGCCGGGCTGGTTTATTTGTAATGTCTCCTAATTTGGCACATAGTTTGTGGGGCGAGTAGAGCCAGTAACGGGAGCAGGGGCGGCTGTTGGTGGCTTTTCTTGTCTTTGGCCCCAGCACCTACAGGAACCTTTGGGGGGGGGGGGGGGGGGGGTATTCTGAAGACACACACGCTTGTGTTCAGGGTGTCTTCACCCTGGTGGTTACGGGGTGGGGGGGTAAAATCCTCTTCTGACGAACCAACCAAGCAGCAGGAGACGGAGACGGCTTCATTTTCATGAACAGTCTGATAGAAATGATGTAATAATTAATTTGAATACGCGTTGTTGCGTCATATCTAAGTCACGTTTCTGCTTTTACGTGCACGCTGCTTGATTGCGTAACCTGCCGTCCAGCCTGGACCCGCCCACGTTTGCATCATCCGGCCTCACGGCCTCTTTTGCCTCCTCCCTTCCAGAAAATGGCATCATTAAGTCCGACAAGGTCTACGAAGTCATGCTGGCCACCGACCGAGCCCATTTCTCCCGGTGTAACCCGTACATGGACTCGCCCCAGTCCATAGGTGCGTGTGCTCGTGCACTCACCCGCACGCCGTCACTCACAGTCACACGCCCGTGCTGAATTAACCCCGTCTGTCTCTCTTTGAATCTGAAGGCTTTCAGGCCACCATCAGTGCTCCACACATGGTAAGATGGTCTTAAAACACACTTTAGACGTTAGAACGTAGACGAACGGCCTTGGTTGAGTATCTGACGCCCCTCCCCCCCCCAGCATGCCTACGCTCTCGAGCTCCTGCACGACCAGCTGTACGAGGGGGCCAAGGCCCTGGACGTGGGGTCCGGCAGTGGGATTTTGTCCGTTTGCTTCGCACGAATGGTGAGCCCTCGTTAAACGGGTAAAAACAGTCAGCTTGTGTCCGTCGGCGTCATGTTGCGAAGTCCTTGAACTCATCATCGGGCACGTTTGATGCTTTGTTGTTTACAGGTGGGAGCTAAAGGGAAGGTGATAGGGATCGACCACATCAAGGAGCTGGTGGATGATTCCATTAGCAATGTGAAGAAAGACGACCCCAGTTTGATAACATCTGGCAGGGTCAAGCTGATCGGTGAGAGCATCTTCCATCTTTCCCACTGTTTCCTGGGGCACTCGGACCATCAGCAGGCCCAAAACACAGCTATTTCAGCCCCAATATCGTCCCCTTCAGCTGTTGTTGAGAATCGGGGAAGTCCTGACCGGATCAGGGTCGGGATCGGGGTCAGGGTCAGAATCGGGGTCAGGATCAGGGTCGGGGTCAGGATCAGGGTCGGGGTCAGCCTGAGCTGGAGCTCTTCATCTCTTTGGAGTTACTGTAAAGCCTCCCTGCCTAAAAAGGGTCACACGATGTGGGATGAAGGCTGAATGTTCCTCCCTGGAGATGCAGATCTCCTGCAGCTGTGAGGATCTCCTGCAGCTGTGCGGATCCCCTGCAGCTGTGCGGATCCCCTGCAGCTGTGCGGATCTCCTGCAGCTGTGAGGATCTCCTGCAGCTGTGGGGATCTCCTGCAGCTGTGTGGATCCCCTGCAGCTGTGTGGATCTCCTGCAGCTGTGGGGATCTCCTGCAGCTGTGAGGATCCCCTGCAGCTGTGCGGATCTCCTGCAGCTGTGCGGATCTCCTGCAGCTGTGTGGATCCCCTGCGGTGAGGATCTCCTGCAGCTGTGGGGATCTCCTGCAGCTGTGAGGATCCCCTGCAGCTGTGCGGATCTCCTGCAGCTGTGCGGATCTCCTGCAGCTGTGTGGATCCCCTGCGGTGAGGATCTCCTGCAGCTGTGTGGATCCCCTGCAGCTGTGTGGATCCCCTGCAGCTGTGCGGATCTCCTGCAGCTGTGAGGATCTCCTGCAGCTGTGCGGATCTCCTGCAGCTGTGTGGATCCCCTGCGGTGAGGATCTCCTGCAGCTGTGAGGATCCCCTGCAGCTGTGCGGATCTCCTGCAGCTGTGTGGATCCCCTGCAGCTGTGCGGATCCCCTGCAGCTGTGCGGATCTCCTGCAGCTGTGTGGATCCCCTGCAGCTGTGCGGATCCCCTGCAGCTGTGTGGATCTCCTGCAGCTGTGGATCAGGCCACTGACTCCCTGCTGTCTGGCAGCGTCCCCAGGCTCCGTCCTGTCAGCTCAGCTTTAGTGTGGTCAGAGCTCATAGATCTAAACGGTTCAGAAGTGATCGACTCCAGACTTGATGTTAATGTGATGAGTTACCACCTCACAAACGGTGCGTTTCAGTGGGGGATGGACGGATGGGCCATGGCGAGGAAGCACCTTACGACGCCATCCACGTTGGAGCGGCGGCCCCCACCGTCCCCCAGGCTGTGAGTCTCTGTGCACCCGCCTCGTACGTCACAGCTTTGACCTTTGACACCCAGAATGAACCGGTTCCCCCGCTTCTCTCCCAGCTCCTGGACCAGCTGAAGCCCGGCGGCAGGCTCATCCTGCCTGTGGGCCCCGCCGGGGGGAACCAGATGCTGGAGCAGTACGACAAGCTGGAGGACGGCAGCACCAAAATGAAGCCCTTGATGGGGGTGATTTATGTGCCTTTAACAGACAGAGAAAAGCAGTGGTCCAGGTGGAAGTGAATTCCTTCTCCCCTCCCTCCCTCTCTCTCCTTCCCACAGCAGCACAGGTGAAATGGTGTGGCTGGGAGCAGCAAATGGACCTCAGAGGGCTGCATTTGGCTGCTTGCTGACATTGTTTTGCTTCTTCCATACCATACGCACCAGCTGCACGTTTCCTCCATCTTTTTATGCTGCGTAGCTCCGATTTGGGTGAACAAACAGTGCCTTACTAATGAAAGGGAATGTGTTGGGAAGCCTCGTGAAAGGAATGAGATTTGAACTTGTGTTTAGATGTTGTGGCACCAAACTCTCCAGACCAGATTAACTCTAATTTTCTGCATGTGACTCTAACTGTGGCTGGTTTCTTCACCTGTACTAACGTCCCTGTTGTGTTCCTGATAGGGATGAACTCTGAAGAGGGAAACAGTCCAGAACCCACCTTTTAGTTTGACCCTGGAGGAAACGGAAGACATGAGGATTTTTGTTGGTTTTTTTTGGTCAGAGCATAAAAAAAGCTTATTGATTTTTAGTCTGATGGACTAGACGACAGCCCAGACGGGCCGAGAAACAGGACCGGCTCAAGCTCAGCGCGGGAAGATGGAAAGTTCTTTTTTGTTTTTGGTTTCAGTCCCATATCATTTTGGTCGTGTTTTCTTCTTCAACTGCTGCGTTTGTTTGTGGTTCGATCATTAAAATTGCAACGGACTGTTATCGCAGGGTTCTATTTCAGCAGGCGGAGGAGGAAAGAGAGAAACATTGAGATTTGACCTGATAGCACGCGTGGGTTTCATTTACCTGTAGAAGTACCTGCTAACGTGACCCCCCCCCCCCCAGGCATTAAGCCCACCGCATACACGACGTACTTAACCCACATATCTTGTTAAATCTGCGGCACGTACGACATCTTTGTGCACGTACGACCATCCCGCGATGGTCGGGGAGAACACGGCGCCAACACGGCGCTCATCTGGCACCCGCGGGTCTGTTCGCTCCTCCCGCTGACGTGTTGCTTTCTGGGTTCCCATCAGGTTGCCCTGGCGACCCACGCTAACCGGGAGTCACTGCTTTGCCAAAATAAAACCACAACATGAAGCAAATGAATGTCTGTTTTTGTGGGTGGATTAAAGAAGGAAAAGGAAGAAGTGTGTTTTATTGGGAGTCACCTAAGTGACACATGATGGACTCACATTTTCTGGACCGGCACGTGAAAATAAAGAGAGGCTTCTGTTTTCATCTGCTACTGAATCCTTTGTTTATGTCTGGAGGGGGAACTCACTCTGCGTTAGACATCACAACAGTGTTTTCCGGGTCGTAACACTTTAGTACTGAGACAGCAGATGGAGGGAGATACCTGGACCTGCTCGGGAGAGAACCCAAACTAGAACCCGCTTCACTATGGCTTCAGAGTCCAGCAAGAAGTGGCTGTTAATGCGAGCGCCTCGCCATTGTTTCCTATCTCTGTGGGTTAAAACGCACACACGCGTGTCCCCCATCAGTGGCAAAAACACAGAATATCGGAGAGAAAACAGAATGAACGACAGGAAAAGAAGGTGCTGCATATTTCCCAGAAGTCATAGCGGGTCAGAGAGCTGGAGGTGGCCGATGATTTCTCTACCACAACCATGTTTTCTAAGAACATTTAGTATGAACTCACAAGCATGTGAATTTGTCACCGGCTCGGAAGGCGGCGCCGACCAGTCAAAGGGAGGCGGGACGTCTCCCCCCTGAGGTGAGGACAAACCGGAGACTTGGGGCTACAAGCGTCCCCTCTGGGGCTCAGGTTTGGCTACAGGTACATGCCGTTGATGAGGTAGTCCGACTCCTCCGTGCTGAGGGGGCGGGCTTTCTTGAGCTTGTGACGGACGAGCCTGAGGCGACAGCCAATCATGAGCAGCAGCAGAGCGGTGATGATGAGGCCCAGAGCCAGAGGAAGGATGGCACCTGTTGGACCAAACACAGGACACGTGGACAGTGAGGAAGAGACAGAAATAAGCAGGACTTCCGGGGGCAGGGTCTGACCTGTCTCGGGTACCGGGTGTCCCCCCATTACTGGGACTGGTTTAGAGACGGGGGCCTCGCTGCCAACGTGGCTCTGAGAGACTTGAGAAGAAAATTCAATTAGTGTTTGATTTCCCTTCATTTCCACTTGTGTTTTTCCAAATTTGTCTTCATCTGTACCCGTCTCAGCCTGCGTGGTGACGGGAGGAGCCGTGGTTGCTGGTTTGAAAGCCGGACCTACGATAGTACCAAAAGGCCTAAATTAGGAGGGTTTCTTTGTTTTCACAACCTGATAAAAGGATTAAAACATCACAATGATGCTTACTTTTTTGGATACAATCACTGATGCAATCGGACTCCTGCAGGAAGTTATTGTGGTTGCCCTGGCAACCGCCGTACAGGAAGTGTTTGCATTCTCCTGCGTTCTGGTCGTAGTACCAGCGTGGGAACGTGCCCTTACACGGTCCCACAACTGGGGCCACAGCACAGGGTCCTGTGGAGGAGCAGAGGCAACCAGTTGAGAGGAGATCCGACCCGATTCGTAGGGGTCTGAGCAGAAATCGGAGCGTTTCGACCTTGGCTTAAATGAAACGACAGCCATTAGTGAGCCACTTGTGCACCGTGGTCACTGCTCACCGCCCTCCGGCGGACCAGAACATCCCCGTTTAGGTGCTCTCAGTCAGGTATTTGAGTTTGGTAAACAGAAATGATTGAAAGTGAAGAGTCCTGAGAAAAGCACCCGTGGTGCGACGCTAGAGAGCCTGGCGCAGGGATCGGATGGCAGAGGACAGAGGCTCTTTGTTGCAGAGCTCCCAGACCGGCCGTGTGGCTTTGCTGCCATTTTCATCTCTGCTCTATGACTCAGCGGCTACCGGCAGAGCTTCCATCTGCCCGTGTGTCCACAAAACCTTCTACGCCTGCTTCACAACAGGACAATTACCTCCCCTGGCCCGCTGATGGAGGACTGTGCTGTGAGGCAAATGCTCCAGCCGTCGTGTGTTGCACCGCCCTGCTGCAGGGCAGCGTCACCTCAGAGGATGAACGACCAGAACCGACCCTGACCAGAACTGACCCTGAGTCTCCGCCCATCTGGAACTTTGCGGAGGAGCGGACGTCTTCCTGTCCTGAGGTGCACCCGCAGTTCTTGCTGCTCCATCAGCGGCGGCGGTGCGGTGACGGCTCGGCGGGTCGGCGGGGTGCGTCACCGATTTCCTGCCGCCGTTAACTGGAGAAAGCACAGATCAGAAATGACGCAACACTGGCGTTCCGACCGTCTCGGCAGGTTGTCGTTCCTCACAGTCGGAGCAGAAGTCCTCATCAGAGCGGTCTGGACACTGTTGCTTCCCATCGCAGGCGTACGTGATGTCGATACAGCAGCCGTCGTCACACTTGAACTGATAGTTGGAGCAGTGACCCGTGCACCCTGGGCACAAGCACAAACACCGTCGGCCACGCCCACCGGCCACGAGAGACGCACGGCGAAACGCAGCCAGATCGGTTCACTCACCTTCCGCCTGCTGTTTTGGAGGCAGCACGGTGACGGAGATGTCGTCGGAGCTCTTCTGGCCCCCCGAGTCCGTCACAGTCAGCTTAAAGTTGTAAACCCCCTCCTGGAGACCGCTGATCTTCAGCAGCCCTGGATGAGTGGACTGCAAACAAGCAAAAGTCAAAAAATGATTCTATAATTAGACTTGAATTTATAACATACGACTCAGGGGCAAAAAAATATAGCAAATTGTTGCTTAACACAGATAAAAACTGCATTATAAGTGCACAAACATGGCAGAAGGCATGAAATCTAAAGCTAATCTGATCCATGTAAGGAAGCACGAACTGTTTCTCTGTTCACTCTCTTGGTGGTGTTGAAGAACACCAACCTTCATATTGATGGCCGTGTCCCCCCTGACCAGGGTCCACTCGTAGTGGCTGATCTCGTGGTCGTCCACGCTGTCCCGTCCATCCAGGATGGCCCAGTCTGTGGGCAGCTGGATCATCACGTCCTGTCCAGCATCGCTGCGAGGAGGCTCGTCCGCATCTGCACCATCAGCCAGGAAACCACGGTAACGCTTGCTGATTTTTCTATGCTGAGACACTAAATGATGAACGATGCTGCCGCACAACGTTGGACCAGAACATTGGTGGCAGCGAAGCTTTGGTCAGCTGTGTCTTTAAATATTTGCCCATCAGCTCTGTGCTTAATTTATTCGCTTGCACCGAAACTCTGAGCAAACAAACGCGGCGAGCAGAAACACCAGCCGCTGGTCTCAGGGCGCCCCGACGCCATTTCACCCAGCTAACACCCATCAAGTAAATTATTAACCAACCTTCTGGCTTTTTTACATAAAAGACAAATGCTCCATACATGATATATTCACAATCAGAAGCTTCAAAAGTCAGGAGCATTCATTAATAATATGTTATTACACGATACACGAGTGTCTGTAAGTGCTACGGTAATTAGGAGTAAACAGTCCTAAAAGAGATATTTATCATGGAGCATTTTTATTTTCTTACATTCTGCCTGTAATTGTCATTTCAATGCCAACACAATAGACTTTCTGTTGTGTTTTTGTGTTTAACGCCACGGAATAAAACCTCTTCTCTTTACTTTCATCAGCACCGACCCTCATTCCTGATCCTGTATCCCGGTGAACCCTCCCTTATCCCCCCGAGGTCCGTCTCACCTGGCGCGTCCCCCTCGCCGGGCTGTCCGGCTCCGGTCATCGTGGCGGAACCGCCCGCTGGACCTGGCAGGTGTCCCTGGCTTGAGTTGGCATCCCGGCTGTAGGCGCTGAAGCCTGGATGCGGCGAGAAGGAGCAGACATGTTTGTTCCTGTAGGTGCAGTTGAACAGGTAGCACTTGAGGCTCTTCCCGGGCTGCCTCGGGTCCTCCCGGACCACCGCCACGGTGCAGTGAGGCTGCGAGCAGCAGGCGTGCAGACAGTCCTTCCAGGTGAACACCCTGTCTGGAACCAGCAGGAAAGCGGCCCCCTGCTCGATGGAGGGCCTGGTCTGGATGATGCTGTCCCCGAGGCTGCCGAAGTCGCCCACGCAGGAGTCGGTGACGCCGCCGACCTTGTATGACTGTTCCTGCTGGAGCTGCTGGCGGAATTCCTCCAGCAGCTCCTCCACCCCGGAGATTTTGGATTTTAAGTCCGATATTGGCGAGGACCGACCGGTGACGCGGCGGCCGAGAGCCAACATGAGCAGGACAGCAGCGAGCAGCATCCGGGGGTGATGCTGAGGAAGAGCCATGTTGGTGGCGCAGTGGGGCCGCTTCCGTCCGCGCGCCGCTCTTGTCCCGCAGCACCGGGATCCACGCACCAACGCGGGATTTAACCTCCTGCAAATCACGACGCTTCGCTCTGATTTCACATCGGAATCGACGAGGAAGACGGTAACAGGACACTCTCCGGCGATGCTAAGGAGCAGTCGTTGTCATGGTGAAATGAGAGCCGGCCGCGAGACCCACAGTTCGGCTGCTCTACAGGAAGCGCTGACGTCACAGGGACAAATATGGTGAGCGGAAACCGCGCACGCCTGTGGGGTTTGATTATTGTTACTCATATTTATGCGACAGTCACACAGGAACTCTATAAAGTAACGCACTGATAACACTACGGGCAGAAACGCCACCGTAACTTCATCCAGTGTGTAAAAGTCTTCCTGCGCCAAAGAACCCGCACCCCAGCAGTTCCGGTCACTTCCGGTCGATAGCCCTCACCTCAGGAGCGCTGACGTGTTTGAAGCGACTCATCACCTGCACACCGCCGACGAGCCTTGACCCGCTACAGGCTGCACAGCGGCCCGACTGACCCACTGACACCATGTAGCCCCCCCCCCAGACTGGTGTAGAAGCTGCTACAGACCCGGGCCTGCATGGAGAAGGCAGCCAGACAGCATCTCGACCTCCTCAGGAAGCTCTCGGAGACGTTAAGCTGAGCCTCAAGGTGCTCAGGACCTTCATCATTGAGAGATCTTATGTGGGACCACATCTAGGGTCCAACCGTTGTGTGTTGCCTGGTCACTCTGTTTCCATCAGGACAGCACTACTGCCTGAAGGCTGAAGGATTGAGGAAGGGTTTTTACCCACCAACCATCTGTCTGCTCAACTTCAATTCCACCTCATCAAAATAGCTACGATAATATTCCACATGTAAATACCACAGTGACAAAGAACCTTTAAATTCAAGATGTAGGTTTATATATATTTTATCCTTTTATAATATCCATTGAGATATATATATATATATATATATATATATATATATATATATATATATATATATATATTTAAATCCACATTACTTTAGTGCTTTACCCACTTTAGTGGGAACGAGGACCTTGTTTGGACCGATTTGCTGCCCCCTGCAGGTCATTCGAGAAATGCAGCCAAGCGGTTCATAGAGCAAGAGATCATCTTTTTAGAGTAAATTTTATTTTGCCCTGACCGAATGTTGATGAGGGAATATTGTTCAAATGTTTTTCCTTCACAGCTTCAAAACGGAAGGTTTTATTTCAATGGCGACACAAAAACGAACATTTGTAGATATGAAACGTGGACGCATTGTTCGTAATCCTGTTCCCCATTTCAAGGCTTTTGAATACGAAATCTGTCTGCATGGCAGAATTTTCATGATTTGTCATTTTCACAAGCAGGATAAACACAATTCTTTCAGTGTACAACAGTAAAAACAACAAATATTCTGATTTACTAATAATAATAATAATAATTACTGACTGAATATTATCCTGAATGTTTTCACGCTAGAAAATACAATACTATACACTTCAAATTCTACACTTGGTCCAATCCAACTAAAGTTTGTTTTTTTTAAACACATTACATGTATGTAATGATCGTTCACATATAACTCCATAACATATTTACATGCTTCTCAATGATAGAAATGTAGATTATCATAAAATAAACTATGGAAAGAGAACGAACAACTTAAATTAATTTCAGCAAAGAGCAAACAAAGGGCATGCCGTGACATCCTTCAGATAACAATTAAATTAGAAATGTATTTAAATAATGTAGTGTAGAAGATGTCCCGTGGAAAAACAAAAGCAGGATTTTAAGTGTAGTTCTTTGTAACTAAGGCTTCTCTTAGAAAACAGTCAGTCTCCAGGTTTGTAAACGTTACGTCTTGTCGAGGGAGGCGATACAGTCGTGAAGTTTCTACCAGGATTACTGTCATTTTTCACTGAATTAGTAACAAACGTGTAATATAGATAAGGCTTCGTAAAACCTGTGGCACTTCTTAGTTAATGTTTCATTCAAAAAGACCTTTTAATTTCCAAAATTATTAAAGCATACCCCCAACCTGATCCGTGAAAGAGTGCTGGAGCTGGAAATCTAAACTGGCCACACAGACTCTACTCCATGAAACATCTGGCTCTTATTTTACTGAGGTAAAGAGGAGAATACTGTGTTGTGGGGACGTCCTGACGTCGCTGGGCGGTCGTGAGGAGTAAGGCCTCAGGTCGGCTTCTGCCTGTATTCTGTGATGGCCTTCCACAGCTTGCACAGGACCCCACCTCTATCAGGACACAGTGAGCAGGGATATTAGCCACCATTAGCCACGCACGCACAGGTGAAGAAATAAAGCCCGTTTACCTCAGTCTTAGACTCTTCAGATCATCTCTTGTTACATCATTGAGGATGTCGTTCAACGCGTACTCTTCGCTCAGGATCTAGATCAACATAAAAAAGCACGAAATGAGGATTTGCTGCACAGCCGATGCATCGGGCTTCTATTTTATTGCTTAAACTGCAGCGTCTGAGTAAAAGCCCACTCTGTCTATGGATTCCTGGTCAGCACCATGAAGCTGCAGCCACCTGACCAGATCTGGGTCCTCACGTCTTGGACACGGTGGACTTGTCTCTTCCTGTGGACAGTGGGATGATGTGGGAGCCTCTAACAGACAAAAACATAGGAGGAAAAACCCTTTCCTTTAGGCTTGGGACAGGCCAGAACAACGTAAATAAATTACTGTTCGATGCAATAAAACACAATACCAGCAGGGGGCAGACTTACGACAAATTGACAGCAACATTTAAATAACTAAACACGTTAAAAAACATTAGAATGCTCAATGCTTTAATAAATTGCGTTTGCAGTAGAATATTAACAGTAAAATCAAAGTGGTTTGTCAGTAGTTGTGCTGCTGCTGCCGTCAGTGATTCCAGACCTGCAGACTCAGATCTCAGCCTCAGTAGTTTAATCTCCTGCTCCCTCTCCTTCAGCACTTGTTGCAAGATGCTCTGGTACTCTCTCTCCTTCTCCAACAGCTGGTGAAGCAGCCTGGAGTGAAACCATGAAGGCGGTTCTCATTGACCAGAATGAACCACACAAACGTGACATTACCCAGCGGCGACGGGGGGGTCACCTGTTGGTCTCGAGCTTCATCCTGCCCAGCTCCATGCTGGCGGGCCGCTGTTCGCCGTGGGACTCGTGTGACACCGTGGAGCTGAGCGTGCTGACCCCAGAGGTGGCCACGGTGTCGTCGTTGACGGCAGGAGGGTGCACGTGGCTCTGGTGGGTGGAATGTCGCTGTGGCTCAGCGTCGTCCTCCATGTCGTCCTGATCAGCGGGGTCGCTCTCTGAGGCCAGGCTGAAGTGAGGCCTCAGCTCTGATCGCACACATTGAGCCCAGATCAACATTTTTTTTTAAAAGACTTGCAGTGTGGTATGATGATTTATGATGTTTATGATGACGGCAGGAGATGCAGAGAGCAGTACCTGGCACTAGGATTGTGATGGCCGTCTGCACAGCTTTGCGGATGATATTGTCCAAAGCAAACATCCAGTGAGGTTTGATGTTGTGGTTACGCAGAACTTTGTTCACCTGAAATCAAAGAAGACTGTTTATTTGTTTACTGATCAAAAATTAATGCGTTGTTATTACCACATTTCAACATCCTTAGTAGGTGTTTATTGCCAGTTTATTCCAAAGATTTTGACAATTGGAGTAGGCTACAGGTTGTTTGCAGCTATGGCCGACAGGGGGCAGCAGAGCCACGTCTCCTGTCAGGATTACGCAACCTATATTACAAGCATGAAAACAAGACTCCAGACTTGCCTCGATGTGCAACAAGCCACATATTTCTCAGCAACCTGCCAGATTTAAAGGTCTGCAGTATTCCAGTTATCTGAGGGCAGATTACCATCTCCCCTCTGAGGCTCATGCAAAATGCATTATGGAGACGTCAGGTTATAAAGATGGATAATAATCATTAAATTTTCACATCTGAGGAAGCCCATGAAGGAGAGACCGAATGTTTCGCTCGGTTTTTCTGCGATCTTCTGTTTTAACACTCACGGCATCCTGGAATCCGAACAGCACAACCTGCAGTTGGCTGATGGCGCCGCTGTCAAAGTCCAGCTCCAGCTTGAGCTGAGACAGCGTGCTGGCGATGATCTTCCTGTCCGCCATGCGAACGAAATCCGCCAGGCTGACCACGAGAGTGGAGATGTGCTGAGGCTTCAGCTTCATCTCTTCAGTGCCCTGATGGATGGGGGGGAGGCAGAGCTTAGCGCCTCGTGCGTGAGCAGGTCGTGAGTGATTGAGCGGTCGTAGCGAACCTGCATGAACGCCTCCCTCAGGTTGGCCACCACCTTGTCCCGGTCCTCTGTCAGGATGTGATGCAGAGTGGCTCTTCTCTCGCTGTCCTTCCGAAGCATAAAGAAGCCCGAATCTTTCTCTTCCGGGGACGGGGGTGCACTGTGATCTTCAAAATTCTCCACTGGAATGCTGGTTAAAGAGAGCAAACCATTTTCATTCGGCCCTGATTTACTGTGGGCTCCATGTCCCGATATCACGGCTCAGACTGCAAACGAAGGCACGCGTGGGAGTCTTGGAAGTGTGTAAAAATGGAGATAAATGTATGCTTTTGTCCTGGTATCACTGATGTGATGCCGCAGATGCATCAGCCGGGCTGTTTTGCATTTCTATCGTGTCTCTCGGTGGCACCAGTTTAGGTTTGCGCCCCTGCTAAGAGGTTTGGGAAATAGAGATTTTCACGTCACATGACGGCAAAATTCCATTTGTACTGGAACAAACCGAGATAAAAACCTGATATAACGCCATCTCAGCACTCTACACAAACCAGTGTGTCAGTCATCCCACCTGAGGAACAGCGATCGGGTCCCCTTGACATCCCTCTCGCTGTAGCACTTGAGGCTGGGCTTGAAGATGAAAGGGTTGGCGTTGAGATCGTTGTCGGGGGAGACGGAGCCGTACTCGCTGCTGCTGCTGGTGTCCTCCACAACAACCGGCACTGGCAGAGAGATGCTGCGCAGATATTCTGAAGAACACAGATGGTGTGAAAGGTTTTGGCTCAGGGGAGAGACGAGAGAAGGAAAGGCTTAAAAGTGGTGAGTTTTTAAAAAACAAAACAAAAAAATAACAGATGGTTTTACAGGCAAAATATAAAAAAATGACTATTTTGAGTGGAGCAGAATCATGTGAGACAGACAAGAAACTGCAGCTTGGAGATGTTTCAGGGGGACCAGGATGATAAAGGCCTTCTGTTCAGAAACAGAAGCCAACAAGAAAAAAAGGGAACTCACCTGAACCTGGCGAGAGAGCTGAAGGGAAGAAAACAAAAAGCTGTCAGCCGGCGAGGAACCGGAGCTCGTTCGTTGAGAGGAAGTACAGCCGAGTACTTCAACTACACATAGTTGAATTACAGCCAAAACCCAAAGCGCAGCGCCAAACTGGTTTCTTGCAGATCATTATGTGTAAAGATTTAAATGCTTATGGAATAAAGTTGAGCTAATCCTGCGTTTGCGTGACGCCGTTGCTTTGCACGAACCCACAAGAAGCCCAGTTCAGAGCGCGTGGAGAGGAAGCAGCCCCACCTGTGAAGCTCCCTTTGCTCTTCTTCTTGCGGCTGGTGACGGTCAGGAACTCGTCGGTGAGCAGGTCCAAAGCGGTGGCGCGGCGGTCGGGATCGGGCTCGAAGCAGCGCAGGATGAAGGC
Organism: Takifugu rubripes; assembly: GCF_901000725.2. Classification (NCBI taxonomy): domain Eukaryota; kingdom Metazoa; phylum Chordata; class Actinopteri; order Tetraodontiformes; family Tetraodontidae; genus Takifugu; species Takifugu rubripes. The sequence goes on along the minus strand of NC_042300.1, from coordinate 12,463,915 downwards.
TTTGGCCTCCAGTGACATGGACTCGGGGATCTCGGGGTGGATCTTGAACATGCCCACCTGCAGGATCAGAGCAGAAGCTGCAGAGCCTGAACCCAGACTGCAGGTCTGGATGTGGCCCGAGGCGGCGAACAAGAATGTTCTCCGTCCTCTGACAGTAGGAACACTAGACATTCCTTTTGTTGCTGCTGAGGAATGCTGACGCTCCTCCCATGAGCCATTCCACATGGATGAGCAATGAAAGACCGTCTAGTATCAACAATACGTATCGGAGACGAGATGTGGGACCCTGTTAGGAGATAAACACCCCAACTGCACTCCCGGGATTCTCTTCTACCCACAAAGCTGCTTAAGTTTTCTGTTATATTTCTGTTATTTTCACTTGAGTGCAACAGTCCAATCAAACAATGAAAGACGATCAATATTCCCGCTCTACATGTACGAGCAAAGCCAAAACCTGGAGTATAGTGAATGAGTGAACGCTTCCACGCAAACATGCACGCGTCCACGTGCAGAAACTGAGAAGAGGAGGAGCGGGGGAGGGCGCACAGGTTTGTTTTCTTCAAACAAATGTTCGTGCACAGACGCTGTTTGGAGTTTCTACTGTGCTGGATCACATTACAGGACGCAGCAGGCGGTGCAGGTGCACGAGGGCCCCGCCACCGAAAAAACAGGAACTGAGAGAGTTCCTGAGAGAGAAGTTAGCATTGTGTAATATGCAAATGCTGCACGCTACATGCCAGCGCCTCGCGATTGAAGGTCAGATCTGGTCCGTGGTCGCGATGGCGGTGTTTTGTAAACTGCATCTCAAATGCAGCGCTTGTTTTGAGGCATAATAACTCCCGACGATGCGATGTGTAAATAGCAGCCATGCGCCACCTTGGGCTGCAGCTGCTGGGTGACCAACGCTCTTCTGAACATGTCTCCTGAAACGGATGTTTGGCTGTGATAGCGGTTTGTCTTGTTTGCAGATGATTTTTTCGAAACACGAAACAGGAACAGAATGAGTCAGGATGCAGCCTGAGAGCCTCCCGTTGGGGCCTCTTTCAGCAAACACAAGAATAACGGCATCTAAAACCCCGACGTACCTTGAACATCGCAGCTTGCGGCTCTCCCAGTTCATAGAAAGGCGGTTTTCCTGTTGCCATTTCTATGATGGTGCAGCCCAGAGACCAGATGTCCGCCGGTTTGCCGTATCCTCGAGGACCCTTGTCGATGATTTCAGGGGCCATGTACTGTAGCGTGCCTGGACAAATAAAAAAAAGACATAAATAGAGGGGGAATCTAGTCACGCACGCTAAAAAACCAACACATCAAACAGGTTTTTAGTGCTTCCTAAATTTCCAGTAGGTGCCTGCTGGGTGTGTAGTGGCTGTTCTGAGGCAGCAGGAGCAAAGCTGCTGCTATTTTACCCCTGTTTGTGTTTCCATCGGGCACCACAGACGTGCTGGGCGCATCCCAGAAGTGGCTTGGCTCTCGGAACGCGCAGCCAGTCTATTTTTGATTAAAGCAAAGTCAAGCTGGGCCGGTCGGATCGTACTACGAGGGAACTTCACGTACAGCGTGTGCAAGGCCTTTTCAAAGGAGCCCTCTCGTTCCATTTACATTTCAAAGCCCATAAAAAGCAGCAGGTAGCTGCGTAATTACACGGAGCACTCGGGCCAGCTCAGCGCTCCAGAAAAACAAGTCGGATAATCGCAGCAGCGACGCTCCGCGCACCACGGAGGAGAGTTGGACCGGCACACGTCACCTCTCAAAGTCACATCTGGAGCAAATTTGGGGTGAAGGAGACACAACCGGGGTGGAGGCAGGCGGCGTAAATATTCGCTTCAGACGTGACGCAACAATGTTTCTCCAGCGAGGACATAACGTCCGTGCAAACCCAAGCGACTCCGCAGAAGCACCAGACTGCGTGTCAGATGGATTTGTACCTTTCCTCTGTCTTGCTCTGGTGCGTCGGCAGGGCTGAAAGTGATTATTTTAACACCCGTCTGTTGCATTCAGAGTGATTACAGGTTACCACTCTGCTCAGGGATGACACAGATCCTCCGAACCCTGCAGGATCTCCAAACGCACCGCTGGGTTCAGCCAAGCTGAGGAGCAGGAATGACCCTGTCAGCGCTGCCCAATAATCACAGCCCTGCGTTGAAAGGACTCCTTTGTTCTAATAATAACCCCTGGGTGGCGAGCGCTGCCTTCAGGCTTGTGCACACCGAGCTAAAAACAGGCAGGAGTGCATTTATAGCATTGCTGGGCTATAAAAAGGAGTAGCCCAGTTTCCCGAAAGAGCTGCACCGTTCAGGGTAAGTCCCTGTCTGGTCCAATGAGCAGCTGTCGGCTAATCTGAGAGGTCAAAGTGAGCTGCAACTGTGGTGCCAACAACTCACGGCCATGTTCGTGACAGGCGGCGATTCTGCTGCTTTTCCCTCCACTACGCGTGTAAACAGGAAGCAGCTGGCAGTTTAGGCCGGGGGCGCGTCAGAGCATACCTGTGAACGTCTCGGTGCAGGGATTGATCCCAGCCAGCCTCTTGGATGTGCCGAAATCCGATATCTTTAAGACGCCACTGTAGGTGTTGATGAGAACATTATCACCCTGCAAATTGAAAACACAACCGGTGAGAACAGCACGTTACCCCCCCCACCCCCGATGGTTTTTTTCCACGACAAAGCGAGGCGTTTGGAAATCCTCGAGAGTGACAAGCGACAGGTTGCGACACGCCGCGTGGGAACGAAGGCAGCGGCACAGCCAAAACAAGGTGATTAGCATCCACACGCTGCTAATGACGCTTATACAACCGCAGCGTTAAATCAGGTGGAAGCATGAGGTCAGAGTCTGTTGACCCTAATGACGGAGGGCGACGGGGGCGTTATCAGCGCCGGGTGGGCAGAACTGACATAAAAAGGGGAGGGGAGGGTCAGGATTGCCATCTGTGCCCCCCTTTATTCCTCCTGCAGACGTGGAGCTCTGAATATGTTACATTAATTATCATGAACATTAATATGTTCCTCAAGAAGGCCGAACGAAGGCCTCCTCCTCTCGCACGCTTGCATTGGTGCGTTGTACCCACCTTGATGTCCCTGTGGGCTATCTGGTTGTCGTGCAGGTACTTCAGGCCCTCCAGGATCTGCCGGGTGTAGAAGCCGATGGTGGACTCGTTGTTTTTCAGGGGGCCCCACTTGGACCGGAGTAACGCTGAAAGACTTCCTGGAAATTAACCAACAGTTTTGGTTTTGGATTTCATTTGTGCTATTTTCTCTAACGTCACTAAAACGTCTCACCTCCGGGCACCTGCTCCATGAAGATCTTGATGAAGCCGTTCTCGCTGATGGATCCCAGGTACTGAACGATGTTCTTGTGCTTCAGGTGTTTGTGGAGCGCGATCTCCTCGTGGAGCGGCTGAGAGTACCTGTCAGACCCGGAACAGATAATGATGAGCGCAACATCCCCCCCCACACCTAGAAGAGCTCATTTTCAGCAGTGTGACAGAAAAATACAACAGCACCACATTCTGAGGGCAACAGAAGGGCTGTCTGAATGCTGCTCCCTCTCTTTAAACTCCTAGAATCCCCTTCTCGTTAACCTAAATGCTGCTCAGTCCTTCGTATCATCTCCACTGTGGGAGTATCTGCTGCTGGTGGAGCGGCCAGGCGACATTCCCCCCTCAGGGATCCTCACCTGCTGTCCCGTTCAGGGATTTCTTTGATAGCCAGACGGACCTGGTTGCTGAGATCTCGGCCGGCATACACGACCCCGAAGGTGCCTTTTCCCAGAACCACCCTCTCTCCGTGCTCATCGTACTCATAATCATACTGCAGGGAGGATCAGCAGGAGAAATTAGCAGGATCATGAGCATTTGTCCTATAGATGTCCTCAAAGCAACTTCAGAGCGAGCGACGTTCCAGCGAGGGCGTTTCTGAATACGAGGCGTCACCTCTAAGGTTTCGTGGTCACAGTCTCCCTCCTCGGGACCCTTCCAGGCTTCCTCAGTTATACTGTTGACCAGATCGCAGAACCTGCCAAAGAAAAGAGCTGGATCATCCTCACAGACCCTCCAGACGCGTAACTAGGAGAACCCAAAAGGACCGCGCGCGGTTCGACATGCATCTGTCAATATTTACAGCGGAAAATGCAAAACACCCCATGAAATGAGCTTCTAAAGTCAGACATTTATCTGATGTGTCTTTTGTCCCATATGTGCAGACGCCCACGCACACGTTGAGCACATAATGACCTTTAGAAATGCTGCCACACAGCGTGTGAACTCATCACTCAGCAGGACTGCAGAAGCTCTTCAGCAGCTCACTCACTCTTCCTCTTCCCACTACCTTTTGCCTACTTCTCCTCCTCTTCCTCTCTCCGTTCTGCCGTATCCAGTGGAAGAGGAGAGGCTCTATAACAGCAGGCATGACTCACCGACTCTCACACCCCACATAATGGAACAGGAAGTGCTCAGGAGCCTCGGAGGTGAGACTCACAGGTCTGACTGTGCAGCGCTTCACCGAGGAAGACGAGGAAATGGAACAAGGTGTGTTGGAGCTGACGGAAACTCGGAATTTTCCCACCCGTGGAAAAGAGTCTGACAAGAGGGGTTGGTTACAGCAGGTGGGAGGTGATGAGAGGAGGCTTTGGAAGGTGGAAAACTAGTTCCAGCAGATTCATTTTGCTCCGTGCAGCCTCCGGATATTACCGCTGCTTATGAAATCGACATTATTGCGTTATTTCTATTACAATCATCTTTATTTGGGGGACAGGTTGTATCTGTTCCGAGCCCATGGAGCGGCTCTCCAGATGGAGGAGGTGGTTAAAGACCAACGGGCGTTGGGGGAACGAGCACCAACCTTCTGCAGTGAATCTCTGTGCAGAAGTAGATCTGGAAGTCCTCGGCGTTGTGAAGGACGTACAGGAAAGCGCTGCGCTCGTCAAACTTGGAGATGCTGAGGAGAAGGTTCAAAAGTTAGAGAGCTCTAAAAACCTCATTTGGAACTCAGAACAAATTAGGCCTCATTCCCTTAACGACAACAGAGAGGACTTTTCTGGAATGTTAGGCTAGCTGGAGCTACCCCGGTCCTTCCTCCATAAGTCCCTACGGACACTCATATAGCCACACCAACACATGACTTGATTGGCGCAAACGAAATAAACAATCCTAAATTCCTCCCAGACAAGGAATCGTTGTGAAGACGGTGACGGGGATGAGAGCTGGTCCGTTGGTATTGTTGCCTGCATAGCTGCCATTGTGTCCTGCTGCCTGTCTGCAGGCTGAGTGGGCACAGAGAATGAGTTGTTCCCTAGCAACATGTGAGCGGAGTCCTCCACTTCGCCCGCTCTGACACGGAATTCCTCAGAGGACGGTGGAGGAGAAGCCAGAGGAGACGTCTCGGGACCAACAGCGCGTTCACGTTAACGACAGCACTGACCGGTTTGTTTAAACTGCTTAAACACAACCAGGTGAAGAGCTCCACAGGAATCAGAACCTTTGGAGCTCCACAATAATTAGAACCTTTGGAGCTCCACAGGAATCAGAACCTTTGGAGCTCCACAGGAATCAGAACCTTTGGAGCTCCACGGGAATCAGAACCTTTGGAGCTCCACAAGCATTAGAACCTTTGGAGCTCCACAGGAATCAGAACCTTTGGAGCTCCACATCCATCATCTGTTGGATGTGGAGCTTGGTCCAACTGAGATGCTCAATAAATACATTTTGCTCACTTAAAGGCCTCTCCTCCAGGCTGACATGCTGCTTTAATGACTTTTGCTAACAGCACATGTTCAGCTCAACTCATCTTTACTCGTGGAGCGTGTGCTACATCTAAAAGGTTCCCCAAACAGGAAGAAACCTGGAGCAGGACCAGGCTCTCATGGAACCCTGCTGCTGATGGATGGTGGGTGCAGACGGAGAAAATCAGGATGAAATTGTTGTATTTCCTGTCCGATCAGCTTAATTTAAGCTCGACACAGTAGGAAACGATGGCGAATCGCTGCAATAAGTCACAGGACTGGAGGTTTATCCCCCCGACTCACAAAGTGATGATAATAAAACAATCACTCAGAGAGACAGCTGGGGAGTTATTGGCCCATCACTCAGCTGCAATATTAGAGCGCTATATAAAAACGGAGGCTCTCACCTGACACCTCGCACCGAGGTCGCGCTGAAGTTCCACTCGTGGATGCCTTTATTCTGCGGGATGGATCAGAAACATTATAGGGGTCCCATAACGGCGTTGCGCAACGGGCTGACCTTAGGGTCATGACGGGAAATTAGAGCTTTGGGTGAGGACAGCTGGGGAGTGGCGAGCTAACGCCCTTTATTTCTGCGCTGCTGTGCAGGAACGTAAGGAAACGGGTGAGTGAGTAAGATGGACAGGAAATGAGGTCAGAGCCGTCAGCAAAAACAGCCACAATCAAAGATTCTGTGACCATCTCGTTAAATCAGGCAGGCAGAGAGACAGGCAGGCAGACAGGCAGGCAGAGAGACAGGCAGGCAGACAGGCAGACAGGCAGAGAGACAGGCAGGCAGAGAGACAGGCAGGCAGAGAGACAGGCAGACAGGTAGGCAGAGAGACAGGCAGGCAGGCAGGCAGAGAGACAGGCAGGCAGAGAGACAGGCAGGGAGACAGGCAGGCAGACAGACAGGCAGAGAGACAGGCATCAGACAGACAGACAGAGAGACAGGCAGGCAGAGAGACAGGCAGGCATCAGACAGACAGACAGAGAGACAGACAGGAGCGGCCACCTTATCGTCAGGGGCGACGTGCCAGATGGAGACGGTGTTGTCGTCCACGTCTTTGTTGATGGACAGGTACGACGGCTGGTAAATTTTGGTGGGTTCTAAAATCAAAACCTGCAGAACGGAGGAATCAGCCACCTGGAGCCCACAGATACGTCTGGTTTTGGTTTCGGACCGGTTCTTCGGCAGCTTACAGGGAATCGGACCGAGGAGACGTCCCTCTTGGTGGCCTCCACCAGAAAGTCCATCCAGAAGTCCACCAGCTCCTGTTTGGGCGACGGCTGCTCGGCGCCGGGTCTGTGGAACTGCTGGTAGATCAGAATGGTCTCCACCAGCGAGCGCAGATACCTACCGAGAGGGGGGGGGGGGGGCACACGTAATAAACATGTAATAAACACGTAATAAAGAGCGTTCATGTGTCGTCTGTCGGGCGCAGCCTCGTATGTTTGATCCTCTGCCTCTGCTCAGCTTTACTGAGGAAAAACCATCGTTCCATGATTAAATCTGGGCTTTTTGTCACTGAGGTGCAGATATTTGCAGCCGACTGTCTATTAGCTCACATCAGGATTTACGGTGTGAGCGAAGGCTGCAGACGTTCCCTCCCCGTGAGGACGTCCACCTCACATGAATGGAATGGCCTGACTGGGGAATGACGCGCAGCTGCAGCGGCGGCGGCGGCGGCGGCGGCGAGAAGACGGCTGCACCGCGCCGCAGGGAAGGAGTTTCTCCAATCTCCGCAGCAGCTAGCAGAGATGCTAACACTGTTTTTGTTGCTTGCTAGCACCAACTGGTGCACGCAAGAAACCCAAATAAGACCAAAGCGAGCGATTCGAGTCTTATTTTAAAAAAGGCTCCTGAAATTCAGCACATGTTCAGACAGCTGTGGCTTCCAAGGAGAACAGGGTCGGAGGAGGAAGATGCCCACATCCGAAATGCTGAAATACAGACTTTGCTTTTCCGTGTTCTCACCAGATGGGAGCTTTGAGTTTGAAGAGCTTCTCGGAGGCCTGGATCACCCTGATATTATCGCCCGCCAGGATGCTGGCGCCCAGGAAGAAGCCCACATCCCAGTAGCTCTGCAGCTTGTCCAGGCTGCCTTTCTTGCCCAACAGGCTGCTCAGCTTCACTCCTGGAAAACAAGGCGGGGGTCAACGCTTCCCTCCCTTAGCAGAAAGAAAACATTCCACCATCTTTTCTGACACAAGAATTTAAATGAAAATGGGAGTTACGGAATTTGTTGTGTAGAATTTGGTTCCTGCTGCAAAGGATTTAAGGGACAAGAATAGAAGGCAAGGCTGGGAAGCTGGTTTTTGGAGCTTTTTTTAACCGTTCCCAGGTTATCCTTCTAGCCTTCCCACGTTTCTGAGCTCCACTGAGCCTCATATTTTAGGGCTAAAGTATCCAAGACGGAGGCTTAACGCTATGTTTGCTTGCAAAACAGGAGGAGCTGCTACTGCTCAGATCACTTGTGGGGATGAACCACAGCGTTCGGACCAAGCTCAACAGTTCTCCAGCACGCACGTCTGCGTGCACGGAGCTCAAGCGCTCGTGGTCCTGCGTAGAAAGACAACAGTGAAACCTGTCCGACAGCGTTTAGAGCGGCTGTTGTGTTGATCCCCACAAAGGAGCAGAATAAAAGAAACACCTGAGGGATATTTCCAACAACCAGACCCTGGCGGTTCCACCCACATCACGCCCAGATGACCTCTGACCTCTGTCAACATGATCCAAATCTCCCGAGATCATAAAAGCTCCGCTCTGTTTCGAGGAGGGCGGCGGTCGTGGCCTCACCCACTTTACGAAGCTCAAAGGACGTGTCAAACTGGTGTCCGGCTGCCAGCAGGAGGACGGCGTAGTTGATCCCGGAGTGCAGCGTTGGCTCGGACTCAAAGCCCCGTTTAAACCTGACCCAAGGACACAAAAATGGTTCCAATAAACAGTCAACTTCCAGGAAACGCGTCAGCCCAAATCCCAGGAATCTCTGGAATAACTGATGTCGCCCCAACACACACGCACGCACGCACGCACGCACGCACGCACACACACACACACACACACACACACACACACACACACACACACACACACACACACACACGATGGGAGCCAGTGCCTGAAGGACGGATCCAGGCCATGTTTTGTGTCCTACCACCTTTCATGAGGAAAGCAGGTGAACTTTGTCGGGCTGTAGGATGCAAAACATGGCCTGGATCCGTCCCGCTCCCACTGGATTTGCCCACTCCTGCTCTAGAAGATGAAGACCGTCAGTCTCATCATCGGTATATATTGTTATTCCCAACAAGCGTGTGCCGGAGCGCTGTGTCCAGTAGACCGAACTGGTTTCAGCTGACAGCAGAACACAACAATGCAGAGTGTTGCATCAATAGAACCGTGACATCAGACGCGTCTCCCAAACCATGGCAGGAAGGAGAACATCTGCTTGAACACTTTCTCCTCTCTTACTTTGTCATTCAGTCAAGATTTTTGGACCAAATACCAGTAGAAAAATATGTGTGCAGCATTTGTCTCTTAAACTGCGGCGTGAGTGAAGAACCATGCGGTTCCTTCCAGGTCCTTTCAAATCAACAAAGAGTCGCTCGTCTTCACCTGATCGTCGTCTTGGTGTTCCTCAGGCAGGGCTGGAAATAGCAGCGCGGCCGGGCCCAAAGAGTCATTTGTGAGATGATGAAGAGGAGCGAAGTCATAAAGTTAAATAAAACGCTAATGCCTCAAATCGAGCTTCGGCCCTCAGGCGCCTCCTTCATTAAATTCCACCTCTGCATTTTGTCCTCATTTGCTTTTAACAAGTCACGCTATCTCAGATCTCATTCTGCATGTCGCTGCGGCTTTAATGAGCAGTCTTTCACACAGTCGCCTGCCCGTGTCCCTCAGTGAGGAGGCAGAATTCTCCTCCTCCAAGCTTTGGGTTCACAACAACAGCTATTAAAATCCACTCTTTGTTAAAAATAATCTCTTAATCCTGCACAACTGAGATCCACAGTCACGATCAATGCATGTTGGGCGCAATAATATGTCTATAGCACACACACACACACGCACACACACACGCGCACACACACACACACACACACACACACACACACACACACACTCACCAGTGTGTGCCGCTGTCTCTGCTCTGCGTGTCGGTGAAGTGGGACTCCAGGAACATGTCCTTGTAGATTCGTCCCACCAGGCAGTAGATGTCTGAGGCCACCTGCTCTTCTGCCTCCACCAGGGGCAGCATGATGTCCAGAGCCTTCTGTCTGTCCCCGGGCAGGTTCCTCCTGCGCTCATGCACGAGCGCGGCGAGCGCACGGCCCGTGAGAGAGAAGGCAAATCTGACATTTCTTCTTCTGATAAAGGGGAAATCTGCCGTTTGCATCCCCTCTGAACACAGTACTGAAAGCATTAACACTGTGCTGAGATGCATCCTGGGAAATGTAGTGATGACAGTACGTGCGTAAACGTTTATGTAGTAATTAGGCTGTATGCTGTGGTCGAGGTACCATGATATCCACCATTTAGAGCGGCCTGCTTGTAATTTGGCAGTGCTCCACTTTCCACGTGCACCAACAAGCTGGTCAGCACGTCTGGATGGATTATCCATCATAGCAGCGAGCTGCTGAGTCTCCCGCTGGAAAATGGGCCTGATTTTGGGTGTTTGCCAAAGAGAAAATGACAATGCTGCTAGACTGGCGCTCAAGGCTGCAGCCGAAATGCCCGACAGACCCTTGTGACCAGACAACAGCTGCAATTTTCACATGTTCCGAAGCCAAAATAAAGCAGCTTTTGTGGTCGCTACTGATGTTCTGTTTAAGATCACATCATCCACTAATTCTGGTTCTGTGAGGAGCCGCAGGCTCCACAGCTGAAGAGCAGATGGGCCGTTTTCTGCTCATAAGTTAGTGAGTGCGTCAAATGTGAAGTCACGAGTATCCCTGCGAAGTCTCGCACAAGCACAATGTGCGAAAAGTACACGTTAGTTGGTCCCTCTCCAGAGTGTGAAGGTTAAATAAAACGTATGAACTGACAGCGATTACCATGGAGACCGTCCAGAGGGAAGAGCAGTCGGGGAGGGAGAACCTGCTCTCTCTTTAGCATCTCTCCGTTTCTCCTCGGTGGAGACGCTGGCTGGTACTTCGGTGGAGGAGAACCCCCCCTCGCTGCCATCCTGCTCCCAGTATCGAGGCCCTGCCAACTGGTTTGAGGGTCAGCGGCTGATCAAACACGGTTGTCGGCAGGGCAACGCACGACAGCGTGGATGGGGGACCAGGAATTTTGTGACGCAAAAGAATTATTGAGAGAAACTGGTGTATGCGCGTTTAGATTTGGGTTATCTACGGTTAATGATGAAGCATCGTGCTGAAAAGTGTCCTGCACACAGCGATGTGTCAGCTAACGTTCACAAAAGGCAGCGTTGGTGAGTCAGCGGCCGTTTACCAGGTAAGCCGACACGAAAGGCCTCCCGCCGCTCTTTGTTTCCTGTCATTACATGGAGACTTCAGAGAGGTCTCTCAAGATCACACGGGAGGGGGGGGGGGGGGCTTTGGTCATTAAAGCTTATCGTGTCTCAGAGCGGCGTGCTGAGCTGGCAAATGCGGCGCCTCACCGCCCACATTGAACGCAACATCGCCGCCCTGCTGGCAAGTCGCGGGATAGCGGAGGCAAAAACTGCGGGACGTTCATGTGAAATCAGGTCAAGTTCATGTTCTACGCTGGCGGCGCCCGTTGACGCAGCCCAAGAACAAAGATGGCGTGACCCATGCGCAGCGCCACAGCGGCCTCACGCCTTTATAAGTGAGGTCACCCAGGAAATTCATCACTTCAGTGACCCAAACCCAACCTTCCGGGCGGATGGGTGGTGCGGCGCCACGTGTGCGCTGGTCTTACCGGTTCAGTGCAAAGGCGTAGTGGAACTTGACGTGTGGGTGAGTCATGGGGTCGAAGGTGGGAAGCTTCTCCAGCGTCTCCACCAGCTTCACGATGGACTCGTAATCCTAAACGCACAGGGAGAAACAAGCCCATGACCTCCAAAATCTCCGACGCTCCGAGGGACTTTCTGGGGTCCTTTGATTTCATGGGGAAGCCAAAGACCCTCTAAAGGCGGGGCGGCCCCGTCATCGCCGTTTCGCCACCCCTGCTTGCCTACATGGTCGCCAGACCAAAGCGTGCTGAATAATTCAGCACGTCCTTGATGCCTGTTGTTCTAATGAATCATTCAGGAGGTGGAGAGCTGCCTGGGCGAGTGGGCGGATCTGGACGGTGCGCGAGCAAGAGTTCAGTGACTGAAGCGGAACTGGTACCTGAATGTCCCGGTACGTCAGCAGCAGGTTGATGACGATGTCCACGGAAAGGCACTCCACGTTGTCCAGCCGGTGCTGGATGCGGCTCAGCTCGGCCGCCAGCTCCGTGCCGGAGTACAGCTCCCGGGCCTTCCGGATCTCGTTCAGAATCATCTCCCGGAAGTACTGACTGTGACGGGAGGAAGAGGGCGGATAAATAATTCTAATAATTCTAATTCTTAAATCAAATGTCTCCTCGTTGTAATTATCAGGTTAATTGTTGCTGGAAGCCACGAGGATCAAGTCCGCTGATCAATCTGCTCCGTATCATTTCTGCTGATCCACCTGCGTGACCCTCCGTACGCAGCGAAGACACAAAAATAGCACCGGTGAGCACGTGTCAGCTCATATATTAAGACTGCGCTGGTATTTTAGTTTTATTTTATTCACACAACGGCTTCTCTCTCTCTATAAACGCTGACTCACTTTCCCAGAGCTGAGCTCCAACCAACCGCCTGCAACGCTGCACCGCCTGTTGGCGTGCAGGGAATCCTAAAATATTACTTCTGCAACCAGGGAGATGATGCGTGCACGTTCAGGAGCAGGTCAAAGGTGCAGCGTATAATTATAAAGGCCAGCTAGCAAAAACAGGCAGAACACAAGTGCCTCAAACATGAGATACTTTTTTGGGTGCGAGCACCACTTCAGAGGAAGTTGCCTCACTTTCAGTATTAAGCAGCTTCCTCTAACGTTATCAGAATTATTTACATTCTCAAAACAGGAAATAACCCTCAGACCTCCGTTTTCCTCCACAGGAAGAATTGAACAATAATGTCAACAATAAGGGAAATTGGACACAATTGTACTTTTGTACCCCTTAAATCTGAAATTAGAGAATGGAGGAGGATTTAATAGACATCTTAAAAATTTTGTTTTTAAAGCCACAATTTCAATTAATTAATCCCAATAAGCTTGGAGTGGATTAGCTAATGCTGCCGCTAGCTAACTGAAAACGATGACTCGTCAAAATCTTTGATGCACCATAAAAATCAAATAATAAACTGAATTGTTGACACGAACCACATGAAATAACTAGTAAATACAGTCCCGTCCGTTCATTTGGGCCTGGTTCTCCTGTTGGGGCCACTTACTGCGAGTTGGCCTGCGACACCTTCAGCAGCTGGATGAAGCGGTCGAGCAGCGGCATGCAGATGGGCCCCAGAAGCATCTCGAAGCTGGGCTGCATCAGCTCCGTCAGGCCCTTCATCAGGCTGCCCTCGCAGCAGTACACCTTGTTGTGCGGCGTCACCATGTACGGGATGAAGGCGTAGTTGGCCGAACACGTCTGGTGACGCCGGGGGAGAGAAAACACGCCGCTGAGCCGTGAACTCACACACGTCTGACAAGACTGAAACACAAACACTGTTCAAACTGGAGCTCAGGGAAGTGATGATGCGGCATCTCTGGAGGACGCTGGTGAAGGTTCCAGGTTTTACTGGCATTTACAGAGACAACAGTGTGTTCATGACCCCCCCAGCATCAGCGAGCGGATGCATTAGCGGCTGCGCACTCACGACCACAGACGCTGAGCGTCAGAACAAACCTGCGGTGTTGACAGAGAAAAGGAGGGGGGGGGGGGGGGGGGGGGGGGGGGGGGGGGGGACACACACTGGAGTCGCCCCGATGAGCGGGGGGGGCGGCGTTCCAGCTGCTTCCTGATTCTGCCGCCTCTCTCAGAAGGGACGCCGCTTTGCTTTTTACAGCCAGGAGATTTAAATAAGCGAGGAAATGAAAGGGGGCGTGGCCATAGATCAAAGGAAGCCGTCTGAAGGCACACACACGACTTCCTCCGTGCAACTGCAGCTCTTGCATCACTGCTCACCTTTGAAGGCCACACCTGCGGCGCCGTATTTAGCCTTTCTCTGGGTCGTTAATGAGTCCGAGTGGCGGGACGCTTCATAAAATCAGCGACGGCTCATTCGACTAATCGCACACGTATAACGACGGCGAGGAGGGGGAGGGGGCGGGGCCGCTGATCAATACGAGGGAGGCTGATAGGTCACTAATTGACCCGACCAGGACACCCAAACGTGCATCCTGGTGGATTTGCACATGCAAATCATCAGTGAGATGCTTGTTTGTTTCAGCCAGACCAGCAGTCTGGACACGCAGGCCTGGCGGCATCACAGCCAGGGAAATACAGCACTTGTGAGGACACTGACAGCTGAAACACACAGGAAATATGGAGGAAGATGGAAAAGATCTGGAGAAGGTTGAGCAGGGAGACTGGAGCCTCCAGAGGCTTCAGCAACAGCAGGATGGAGGTCAGGGAGCAGGTCCATCCATCCACCCATCATCCATCCACCCATCATCCATCCACCCATCCATCCATCATCCATCCATCATCCATCCATCATCCATCCACCCATCCATCATCCATCCATCATCCACCCTCCACCCATCCATCCATCCATCCATCATCCGTCTACCCTCCTCCCATCCATCCATCATCCATCCATCATCCATCCATCATCCATCCACCCATCCATCATCCATCCACCCATCCATCCATCATCCATCCATCCATCCACCCTCCTCCCATCCATCCATCATCCATCCATCATCCATCCATCATCCATCCATCATCCATCCATCCATCCATCATCCATCCACCCATCCATCCATCATCCATCCATCATCCATCCATCATCCACCCTCCACCCATCATCCATCCATCCACCATCCATCTACCCTCCTCCCATCCATCCTCCACCCATCCATCCATCATCCATCCATCCACCCTCCACCCATCCATCCATCCACCCCCCACCCATCCATCCATCCACCCATCCATCCATCCATCCACCCTCCACCCATCCATCCACCCTCCACCTATCCATCATCCATCCATCCATCCACCCATCCACCCTCCATCCATCATCCATCCATCCATCCACCCTCCTCCCATCCATCCATCATCCATCCATCCATCCTCCACCCATCCATCCATCCACCCATGCTGTGATATTATAACAGGGAACCATGACATCAGCACTTCCTGCTTCTCTCTGTGGCCTCAGCCTTCAGGGTTAGCGGCACCCTCAACACGTCGGCGTCCTTGTTTACGGCGTAAAAAGGCAACAGATCGAATCAGCCGAGGGCAGGAGGCAGACCTGATCCTCTCTCAGCGGAGATCAGAGGTGACCGTCTCTCCTCGCTCAGTGAAAGACGGTGTCAAAGGTCAGCTTACGCAGCGCAGCGCCACTTCCTTCCACCATGAAAATCCACTTAAGAGAGCAAAACCTTTCATCTGGCTCCCGATCGGGCTGCTGAAGCGCCGCGTTTAAACCATTTCAACATAACAAGCGAACACTATTTCCTATTAAACACATGATGTCTGCAAGCCATGGTTTTAAATGGTTTTTCTCGTTGACATCAAAGCGGGCCAGTTCCGACATTTCCTGAGCGCCGAGCTAAAAGCAGGTTTCAACGCCGCCGTTTTCACAAGTTCTTCGCCGAGATCCGTCAGGCCAATCACGTCGCGACGGTCGCCGCGACTCGTCGGATGTCACGCGAGACAAGCGTGTGGCAGATGGGGGAGGGGCTGCTTTCATCTTACACGTCTAAGGGAAATACAAGCTACTTTGATGTCTGCAACTGAATGGGGAGAACGTGTGCAGCGAGAGCAGAGGGTGTAGCGACACCAGGCACGGTGTAAAGAAGCATATTCTCCATGCAGCTTATTATGTGCGAGGTGTGAGAAATGAGCGCGTAACGTGTGAAAGGAAAAGGCGAAGAGAAATACGGTGTACTTACAGTGTTTTTCTGGCCAATTATCTCCTGAAAGAGGGAAAAAATGACATTCAGAAGAGCAACAAACTCATTTTCAATAGGAACCTCTGCTACACAGCGGTGCTAATAACAAGCAGGCTAATATTTCAGACAACACGGGATTAATAAAGCTTTTACAGCTTCCTATGGAAGTTGTGCTCCTTGTTTCTTCTTCTACCTTCTTCCTCCTGTATTCAGCTTGTCATACATATTTCAGCCGTTATTGATTCTTGGTATGGGAACATCTCTCACTATTCACTCAGCGCTCCACAAATGTTTAAATGTACAAAAAGTCTCACAGCGGTTTCGTGTATATCGGATTATTAGGTTGACAGAGCTCCGAGGAAGAGCAGCGCTCTCTTCTTGAGCACTTAGCGGAGAACAAAGCCAGGAGGACGGGCACCACGCCAGACCACAGGAAGCTCCTTTAGAGTGGCTCTTTGCATCGGGACAGCAGACACTTTCAAAGCAGCATTCAATAACATTAATAGGCAGGAAGAGCTGAGCTGAGACGCTCTCGCTCCGCTCATCCGTAACTCAGGGATGCTTTAGGTGAAGGAAAGCTTCCAGCGTTTGGTTAATTACCCAGAATTCCAAGATTTTAACGTGTCTAGATGAAATGAATGGCTTCTAGAGCCTGACATGAAACTTCATATTCCAGTTCCATATTAAGTGCAGCTCTTGGAACGTCGCTCTGGCGCTTACCTGCAGAGACTGGAGCGAGTCCGAGTTAGTGTCGCAGTACAGGATGATGTTGTTGGCCATGCTGAAGCTCTCGCGGACTCCCAGGTGATAGAAGAGCGAGAGCTGGCGGAAGGCATCGGTCATCTCCACCACCGCTATATCTGCAGACGCAGGGGACAGAGACGTTACCGGGGCAGATCCCCGGCGGATCTGACGGGGCTGAGATGGAGACGTGAGCTCTGCCCATCAAAATCAGGACATGAAACCGAGACAGTAATAGAACTGATGACTTGACTATGAAAGTTCACCTTTGAGCTAACTGCAATGCTGTAATCTCCCGGTTTCAACCTGGCTTTTGCAGCATCAAACGCACGTTCTTCATCTGATGAGGGACGTGTAGGAGCCACCTCAGTCGTTGTTGAAGGTTGTTAAAGCACCAACACTTGAGTAAGAGCAGTTTGCTTGGCTTCCAATTAGGTTGTTATCAGCCTTCACAGCGGACTAATACCAACACTGTGTGACCTTCCTGCTCCTCTCCGACCTATTGCCATGCTCGGCTGATGTTGATCCAACGGTGTGCGTGCAGCATCAGACCAGCTTCAGCTCCGGCCTGTCAACAGTCGGCCTCATCAGATTTAGACCCGTATGAAAAAGAGGCTCGCTTGCAGAACAGCGTGTTTTCCCCCGGGGAGGTGGTGGTCTGACCCCCGCCCCCCCTCCAGCCTGTCAATGAATACAAACATCTTCAATAACACACGGCCTCCTGCTGGACTCACATGACCTGATCAATAGGTCGATACGTACAAGCATTAGCAGGTGCCACTCAAACCAGCAGGGACTGGAGCTCCTGGAGCTCCTGGTGTAGCGGTGCGGAGCTCAGCACCATGAAAGGTCTGAGGGGGCCTAAATCCTGCAGCTTTGCACTATAGCACCATAAACACACCTGCACTTCTGCAGGAAGGTTGTAAAAATATGTATGTTGAAAAAAGAATCACCAAGACAACATTTATCGCCACAAATTCAGAGCCTAAGAAGTCATGAAAGGGTCCCAGTGGCCCCTAACCCTGGTCCTCAACATGCCCCCAGTTGCAGGACCGGTTCCCCAGTACCGGTCCTGACTGGCTGTTACACTTCTTCAGATGGCTTCTAGAGAACTGCCCCAGAGATAAAGAGTCATTTACCAGGAGTTCCCCCGACTGGGTGTTTAACCACAGAAGCTTGGAACCGCTTCAGTCATGGAAACACTGGTTGCCTGAAGGCCGCCGTTTCACTTCACACCTACTTCCGCTGTTAAAAATGCAACCAGTAATGCAGACATGCAGCTTTGGGGAGAGTTTCACAGGTTGGGTTTCATTAACTGCATTCCGGTAACTAGAAACCCGTTGGTTGGTTAGAATAAGTTAGAGTAGAATAAGAAAAAAAACCACACAACTGTAACGGTAAATGTTCTCATTTCAGGCATGAACCTCCCAAAAAGGGGGATTTCATAAAGAGAAAAGGTTAAAAACAGCTTCGTCTCCATGACGATCTGGTGCCAGCGGACGGGTTCGATTCCCCCTGGTTCTGTCATCCGCATCATCAGAGCTAATCCCCCTGAACCTGACGGCACTGGAGGAGGAACTCTCACAGGAGTGGACAGAACGGACCTGCTGATAACGGGAGCGAATGGGTCCATCAAAGGAACGCCGCCGGTCCGGCCCGTCGCCGCTGTGCAGCGATGCAGGATGCCGAGAGGCTTCGGTCCTGCAGACGAGCAGCCTCAGGTGGTTTCTGACGTCGCCCGCGGCGAAGCGTCTCGACCCGCCGACCCACTCGTTACGCCCGTGACGCATTTCCCGCAGCGTCCTGGCGCAGCGAGAACCCAAAGGAGCTTCGCATCGTTGAAGATTCAAGGCCGCCACTGTTGACGAGCGCCGAGTCCTTATTATGGGATGCCATGAGGCTGACCACCGATCAGGTTGCCTTTAAAGGTGCCTTCAGATGGGGAATAAAGCGACACTCCTGGGCAGGTCAGAATCGCCCCGCTGAAGCCCAGAGAGGGGAGGGGGGCAAAGGGAGCCAGATCCAGCATCTCCTGGGTGGCCGGGCCAGGTAAACACACTCGTTGTGGACCGGGAGAGACAGGAAGCAGCGCGGCTCGATATCACGACCCCGCAGGACGGTGTTTAAGTGGATATGGATTCACTCGGAGGGTCTTTGATTACCGCGTTTGTACACAAGGAAATCCATATTAATGACCACGGCTGTAACGCCAGCAGGGCGGGCCGGCGTTGAACGGCGTTCATCCCGCGACAGAGCCGTGCACGCCGGGATTCTTCTCACCACTCAGGCTGGGGGTGCGTCCCACGCGAGTCCCGTGATTCCTGACGAATCAGAGGAGATTTGAAGAATCGTGCAGGACCGTCACTGAATCGGCATGTTTACAGCACCCGTTTGCACGTGTGGGAGGTTGCACGTGCACGTGCACGTCCACCAATTAGCACTTCAATAGCTGCGAAAGCGTCGTGGACCTCTGAGGTCAAAAGCCACGGGCTGTTTACGCTGGCTGGCTCCGAGAGGCTGAAGCGGCGCCGCAGCGGCGCAGGTACAGCAGGTAAATAAAGCACTCGTTAAAATCAATTACATAACAACTAAGATGTTGTAACCATGGCGACTGGCTGCGAGAGATTTAAGTGAAACCCTCTGTGTGCCACTCTGGAAGGTTGGTGGTTTTTTAACGCTCACTCGGGGGAAAGGAGGGAAGGAGGTTGTTGGTGAAGGAGGGGGCAGGAGCGTCCCCGGAGCTCGCTGGGGAACCAGCGGCGGAATTCCTGCCACGCTTCCCACGCTTCAAGCATTTTCCCTTAGAAAAGGCAGCAATAACCCAGATGTCTTTCCAGGAATGGAAGACCAGATTTTCAACCCTCATCCTCAAGCAGCACTTGATATTCCGCTGCCCCCCCAACATGCCAGCTAACAGATCCACAGACTTTAGAGGAGCGGACAGGAATTCCCAGCACACTCCTGGAAACAAACAGAGCTGTGTTTACAGTTTCCCATCCCAAGGCGTTGCATGTGCGACCTCGGACGCTCCGGAACGCCGTGAAAAAGACAATTCAGGGCGACTAAGGCTGCAGAGATGTAAAAAAGGCAAATGATCCGGTCTGTGAGGGAACCCCTAAACGGTCTTGAGAGGGGGTCATTCAGGCCGGAGCGACCTCGGAGCAGCGACCACACAGCCGACTGTCCGGGTCATGTCTCCTCGGGCTGAAGACGCGTCCAACGCCTTCCCTGATCTCCAGAGTGTCTCACCTACAGTTTTAACCCATATCTAAGCTAGCAGCGCCTCCAGGATCCCCAACATTAGTGATTTGTATCCGTCCTCCACCAGGACAGACAGCGCACGCTGGAGTTCTTCCATAAATAAAACCCTGGGAATGCAGAAAAGCAGCACCGGAGTCACTGAACTGAGCGTTTGTGTGTGTGCTCGTACGTCTGCGCTCCCTCAGGGCCGCCGGGAACAGTAGACAATGGCTATTCTGCGGCTCAGACGCTCGGCCCGGCAGACATAAACGCTTTCTTTATTTTTAGGAACAACTGATCTCGAAAGGAAAACAAGCCGGAGCCCTGGAACATCACGGTGGAGGAAATGGGAGCAGCCAGCCGGCTCCTCCTCTGCGCTCAGTTGCCTTTTCCACATGCTGAGAGCTCCTCTAAACGGCGGCGGCGGCGGCGGCGTGGCCCCGGAGGGGAACAGAGCCCAGAACAGAACGTGAATTCATCAGCAGCTGACAAACACGCCGGGAGAAATCCCGTGTTGCCGCGCACGCTGCCCTGACTCGGCTGCTTCGTTTACTTCCTGCTCGCCCTCAACAAGAGCGATCTGTCTTTGCTGGGCGAACGAGGAGCGGCCTTGAAACGCACAAATTCCCCAGCTCCGGTCGAAAATTACACATATTTATGTGCTAAGCAGGCAGAACATTCAGGGAAGTTAGCCAGCACACCTGCCCTTTTCACCTGTAACCACGCCCACACCCGCCCTTTTCACCTGTAACCACGCCCACACCTGACCTTTTCACCTGTGACCACGCCCACACCTGACCTTTTCATCTGTAACCACGCCCACACCCACCCTTTTCACGGGTAACCACGCCCACACCTGTCCTTTTAACCTGTAACCACGCCCACACCTGCCCTTTTCACATGTAACCACGCCCACACCTGCCCTTTTAACCTGTAACCACGCCCACACCTGCCCTTTTCATCTGTAACCACGCCCACAGCAGCATCTCCAGGACCCAAACGGCTCATCAATCACCTGACGCCATGTTCATCCAGACATTAGCAGCCACATCCGAGCTCTTTAAATCCAACGGGAATATCGTCCCGTCTCCAGAATGCAGCTCCACGCCGCCGCCGCCTGTGTGAGGCCTGAACGCGAGCGCCGTGTTGGGTGACACGACAACGGTGCATATTCGGATTTAACCCTGCAATCAAAGCTCAGCCGCTTGTTGAAGCCTCGAGGGCACCGCAGGAGACGGAAGCATCGTCGGGCAGGACCAGAGACGCCTCCTCCTCCTCGTATTTATTTAAAACCAGTGTTTCTGCGACACTCTAAGCTCCTCGGCAAAAGCCCCGATCAACCTGTGCGCTAATTCCCTCCGACCTTCTGCCCTCTGAGCGGCGCTCGCCACAGAGGATCAGCGGTGCTGCGCGGGGGGCTGGCCCGGGGGGGTTCAGCGGCGGTGGACACGGCGTGCGGACACGGCCTCTCACGCCGTGTGACGTGTGTGGACAGAGGTGTTTGAACTGGAGCATCAACCTGAGATAAACCAGCTGGAATGTTAGCAGCTGCATATTTCATCACAATTAAGATGGATTATTCTGTTACACATTAAAGGAGCAACACAAAGAGGATCAGAGAAAGGTCCGACGGCTCCGTTAATCAGTAACGCGGCGCCGCTGTCGCTGATAGCTGCTGACGGCGCCCAACAGGGAGGGAAGGAGAACGCAAAGAAAACGAAGGGGGCCCCCGTCGCTGCGGGCGACCTTTAACAGCGCGGCCGAGATGACGGACGCCGCCGCGGCTCCACGGAGGTGCGGAGGAGAGGGCGCGAAAAGAAGCGTGACTGTTGTGTAAAGTGACGCCGGGCCGGCATCAGAACAGTAGCCGACCCGTTCGTACTGGGGCCGACGGGTTCTGGGGAGTTTGCTGTTGGTCAAAGCAACAGGCTGAAACGAGAGGTCGCCAGCTCGCCGCTGCGCAAGAAACCTGCTAAATGACGGAGGAGCGCCGGAGCGTCACCGCCTTCAGATGAGGACTACTTTAGGGATGGCGGGTGCCCGGGTACGGATGGGGCGCCGCAGACCTGCATAGAGCCTCCACACCAACAGGAAGTGGCCTGCAGAGAGTCCCCCCCCCCCCCCCCGTAAGGGAAACCCAAGAGAGGAAACAGCGGTGACATCAGCAGGCGCGAGTCACAGGTCATCGGGTGGAGGATCAACAAAGCCGGGTGGGGGTGGTGGGGGGGAGGGGGCGTGGTTTGGTGCCCGTCATTAAAACACTGAGGCCTCATCTTCTGCCCTCAGATCCTGCACACAACCCCCGAATCTCTGTTCTGAGCTTCTAAAAATGAAGCTGAGTGGTAGGGGGGGGGGGGGGGGGGGGCATCAGGCGGGGCAGGGGGGGAATGCAGGTTGTGATGGGGGGCTACTGCCGTCAGCGTGAGACCACCAGGGCTGCAGACTACCTGTGTGGGGGTGGCTCCTGTTACAGCTGCAGTCCGGCTGAGGGCCAAGCGCTGCGCTCAGAGACCTGCAGTTAGATTCCAGTGGAAACACCAGCATCAACCCAGCACCATGACGGAAGCATGCAATGGAAAGGGGGGGGGGGGGGGGGGGGGGGGGGGCTGTGAGTGAGGGAACACCCCCCCTCTAAGCCCAGCAATGAAGGCTGGGGCTGCGTGCTGGGACATGCACAGCTGCGTGTTGTGTTCAGGGCGCTCACAGCAACCTGTCCTGTGGGCAAACAAGTTCCACAAGAGAGCGACCTTTGACCCCTGATTGCGGTGCCACAACATCAACCTCAAGAATTCCTTTAAGTAAACACTGCTAAAGTTCCAACAGGCAGCTGCAACACAACACGTGCACATGAAGTTTCCCGGAGTTCCTGGGAGACCAGACGCCCCCAGTCCTTCACTCACCAGCGTTGTAGAAGGTGTCCAGCACCGTGGTCTCCCCAAAGTCCAGTTGGCCGAAGTTCACGGTCTCCAGCCGGCTGCCCACCATGTCACACGCGTCCCTCAGGCACTGCAGGGCCAGGCTCTCCGCGTTGCTCTGCTGACTCGTCTCCCCGTTCACCACGTAGGCCACAGTCACAGGCCTGCTCTTGCACGTCTTCCCGGTGGACAGCAGCCCCCCGCCGTCCCCCGGGCTGCTCCCGATGGTCGGACTGAGCCCCGCGCCCCCCGACCACGGAGTCCTGCCAGAAGGTCCCGGCTGCAGGGATCCCAGACGCGCCTCCGCCGCTCGTGCTCTCCGCGCCCGGGTGCTCTGTAGCGGGACAGACGCCGAAGGAAGGCACCGGCAGAGAAATCCCGTCCTGGTCCTGAATCATCTTGTTCCAAGTGTCGCTCGCTGCTTTAAAGTGTGAGCTGCGAGAAGTTGCTCCTCCGGCAGACCTCCATGGGGGGAGAAGCGGCGTTACGCGCGGCGGTTACCCGTGGAGCGTGTGCGCGGGCGGGCGGGTAAACAGTCCGTGTGGCGCCGCGGTGCGATCGCTCATCCTGCAAACTCCAGACAAACCGCGGGTGAAAGAGGCGGCAGCCGCAGGTCGCCCGGAGTCACGACGGCGTTTCCCAGGAGAAGAGAAGCCAGGAGGCGTCAGGTCACCACATCCGCGCACTCCTCCTCAGCTCTCCCACGAGATTCTCATGCTCGCCGAAGTTGGGCGCGTTGCGTGGAATGCACCGACGACGAGGCCGTTTAGTCACGCAAAGAGACGCGGAACACGACGAGCGAGGCACTTGGGTGCGCAGACAGACCCAGCCTAGTTTCCTCTCTTATCTCCCAGCCCAGAACTCACCCACTGGGCGGAGAGAACGCAGCCGGAGTCTGGGCGGAGATACGGCGGCCATATGTGCGGGATTTTAGGCTCCAGGAAAGAAATAAAATAAAACAAGGAGCAGATCCGCGGAAACAGGCCGGATGCAAACTGCGTAATTTAACCAAATGAAAGAATTAGTCGACGCGTCTGGAGGAAACTAAAGGCGGTTCTGTGTAAAAAAGTTTGAATTAAACGTCTTTCTGTGTTTTTAGTCACGACCGAGCTGGAAGCGTTTCGTAGCGCTGCAAACGGATCGGCGCGTTTTGTCCAGTAATTTTGTGTTGACAGTTATTTTGATGACAGTACGTATTTACATTTATTTCATTTATTATATATATAAATATTTTAAAAAATTACAACCAATTTAAGTGCATGGAAACGGTGGCGTTTTTATTTTAATGAACTGTCAGAAGTCCAGAGCTTTCTTATGATGAGGGTGACACCTTGTGGTTGAAACGGGGTATTACAGTTTTATTTTATTGCGTGTGCGTGTGAGATTTGAACGTCCGAGCAGCAAACACCACCGAGACGTTTCAGACAGGAAAATTCGAGTATATCTCAGTTTGTCCAGAGTGGAGATTTACTCATTTAATTTCCGAGGTTCCGAGGCATTTTATTAATTCATTATGTAATTAAAACTAGTCTGTCTCTGCCTCTCAGGTTCTAACCAAACAGGAATGTTGATATAGTAAGAAAGACTCAATGTCTGTGTAAATTCTCAGTCATCCAGGTCATTGTATCCAAGGTAGTTTTCTCTGTCAACTGGACTGTTTCTTCTCTTGAAGACGTTTCGCCTTCTATCCAGAAGGCTTCTTCAGTTCTGAAATCGCTGGGGAGAGAGCTTGAAAATATATAGCCCCTGTGGACCATCTGCATGCTAATGATCTGGGTGGTCACCTGAGAGTCGTTAGCAGGGTCGTTCGTCGGGTCGTTCACCTAGTTTCTGTTGAGGTGTCTCCCCTTTGTCTGCTGGATCACATGGTGGTGAGACTCCAGGTCTCCTGGAATGGTGGGAATGTTTGTTTTGCTGTTGGAAGGAGTGGAGGACTGCATTGTATGTGGGTGATAGGAAGTGCCTCCGCCCACCACCTCTGTTTAAGGATGGTTTTTCCAATTTAACATGGATAGCTTCCTTGACCCCCCTTTCGAACCAGCGGTCTTCTCTGGCCAGTATCCGTACTGGGCTGTCCTGGAAGGAGTGCCCACTCTCCTTTAAGTGTAAGTGGACTGCTGAGTCCTGACCCGAAGAGGTGGCACGTCTGTGTTGTGCCATTCTTCTGTGGAGAGGTTGTTTGGTTTCCCCAATGTACAGTTCCTTGCATTTCTCCTGGCACTGTACAGCATAAACAACATTACTTTGTTTGGGTCTTGGTGTCTTGTCCTTTGGGTGGACCAGAGAGCTTGGACCAGCCAAGCTCCCTCCCCAGCGATTTCAGAACTGAAGAAGCCGTCTGGATAGAAGGCGAAACGTCTTCAAGAGAAGAAACCCAGTCCAGTTGACAGAGAAAACTACCTTGAAAGACTCAATGATTATTTGTATTTGAAAGTAGTAATGAACACACCCAGATTTTATGGTGGATTTAATTTATTTGACCTGAATCTAATGAAATGACGAAGACGTGGCTGAAATGTAGGTTCTCAGTTTTGTTAATCAAGTCACGAATATGTTTGCACTCACCAACTTCATGTAAGAATCTCAGCCATTTCAGTCCGAATGGAATTGCGAGTGCAAACTGTGAACAATTTATTCCTCTTTTAAAAGAGGCCTCTTCCTTTTCCTGTCGGTACCGGGGACCGACGACATCGGTCGGGCTGCTGTGACCCTGTGCGGCCACTAGATGTCGCCCGTTGACCACAGAAACATCGGTGAGTCCACAGCTCCTCCACCAGTTTCAACTAAATCACATTTTAAACGCGTAGCTGCGGGTAAATTAGAGCTTAATAGTTACGATCACACCTACTGAACTAGTGTCTCATCTCCATGGCTGCTCGTAAACTTGTTGTTTACATCGAATAACAAAGCCCTTGCATCTGATGCCCGCACATCTGGAAATGGCTGCTCGAATCCTAAAAAGATCAGGAAGAGGATCTGCGAACATGTGGTGCACAGAGAGCTTCAGGAAGTCTCTGTCTGCTGGCTGAACTTGTCCTGCAGCTCCACCTTACAGAAACGACCTCTGCTGGAGGTCAACGGAGAGCTTTTCTTTGGTTATCAACCAAATTCCACATTGAACAGCTGGATGCAACAATGTGCCAGAATATTTCATGAGGCACTTCAGCTCGTGTCAGCTGCTAATAAGAGGAATTTAGTAACACAAAGATTAAAATTGACACTCAGACATGAAGCCACCGCGTGTGAATACGATGTTCTCGTGCTGCTAATGGAGCAACTCAAGACAGGAAAAACCAAAAATATAATATTAGTCAAGGTGGAGTGAAGGTGTGCGCTAAATCCAGTGGGTGTACATGTTATCATGGACATTAGCATCATTAGCATCATTAGCATCTATGGCTGGACGAGTCTCCCTCTTACAACCGATTTCACCGTTGTTTCTCCATTAAAGCCTCTAAAGTTGGTTCCTGCTGAACATTCTGACCAACATCTGTTTTCCTGCAGCACGAAAAAGCCGAACGTTGATGAGTCTTAGTGATAATTTATTCATTTAAACATTATCAGATATAAGAACCTCATTTACAGATTGTCATATAAAGCATCTGTGTGTGTGTGTGTGTGTGTGTGTGTGTGTGTGTGTGAGTGTGTGTGTGTGTGTGTGTGTGTGTGTGTGTGTGTTTAGCTGCATAAGAAACTCATCTGAATTTGTCATGAAAGTGTGGGATGTATCTGGTCTCCATGGAGATTTTACCCCACATAAGCAGAACCAGTAGAACCATGAAGCTACGGACGTCTGTGTGTGTGAGTGTCTCCTCTTTCTATCAGAAACGCAGCAAATAAGAGAAAAAAGTTCAGGGAAGAGGAACCGCGTTAAAACGAGTGTCCTCGTCTTTTATCAAGACGTCAATCATGATGAAAGACATCTGTGGACGTTTTGACACTTTGTCTCTCTGCATGTGGAGTGTGACCTAACGAACCTGGATCGGTGCTGCAGAACAGTGGTGAAACCTCGGAATGTAAAGAGGGACGTCTGCGGGACGTTTTCAGGATGTCTTCAGGACATTTTCGGGACGTCTGCGGGACGTCTGCGAGACGTTTTCAGGATGTCTGCGGGACGTCTTCAAGACATTTTCAGGACGTTATCAGGACATTTTCAGGACGTCTTCAGGACGTTTTCAGGACGTCTGCGGGACGTCTGCAGGACGTTTTCAGGACGTCTGCGGGACGTCTTCGGGACGTCTGCAGGACTTTTTTAGGACATCTTCGGGACATTTTCGGGACGTCTGCGGGACTTTTTTAGGACATCTTCGGGACATTTTCGGGACGTCTGCGGGACGTCTGCGAGACGTCTGCGGGACGTCTGCGGGACTTTTTTAGGACATCTTCGGGACGTTTTCAGGACGTCTGTGGGACGTTTTCAGGACGTCTTCAGGACGTTTTCAGGACGTCTGTGGGACGTTTTCAGGACGTCTGTGGGACGTTTTCAGGACGTCTTCGGGACGTTTTCAGGACGTCTGTGGGACGTTTTCAGGATGTCTGTGGGACGTTTTCAGGACGTCTTCAGGACATTTTCGGGACGTCTGCGGGACGTTTTCAGGACGTCTTCAGGACATTTTCAGGACGTCTGCGGGACGTTTTCAGGACGTCTTCAAGACATTTTCAGGACGTCTGCGGGACGTCTTCAGGACATTTTCAGGACGTCTGCGGGACGTTTTCAGGACGTCTTCAGGACATTTTCAGGACGTCTGCGGGACGTTTTCAGGACGTCTTCAGGACATTTTCAGGACGTTTTCAGGACGTCTTCAAGACATTTTCAGGACGTCTTCAGGACGTCTGCAGGACATTTAAACTGGGATTAGAACTGTCCAGTTTAGAACTGGTCAGACCAGCGTCCACTGCTGGGATAACTCACATGTTCAGGTGGTTTTGTTGCCAAGGCTAAAACCTCCCTCACACTTACAGCTAATCAGTGCTTATTAGAATCATAAAGACTAATTAACATCTAATCAGACGCTCCTGAGAGACCGGAGCTCTGCTTTAAAACATCGCTCCTCCTGGACGGCGCCCGTCCGGGACCTGTTGCAGCTCTGCTCGCACGGCAGCGCTGATCTGGGAAAGGTCACCGTGGCGACGACCTTTCTTTGGAATGTTGCCCGAACTCCGAGCGGCGGGTGAAATTCAGCCGCCGTCGGGAACAGTTAACCGTCAACCGGGCGTTCACGCCGCATTCGGCGAATAAAGGCTCCCATTCTGCTCCGCCGCGGACCATGAAATAGTCCCTCGGCCCTGGAAATGGAGAGGATCACTCACGTCGAGGAGCGGCGGGAAGGCTCGCTCGGTTCTGCCGCGCAGGTGGGAGACGGACACTCGGAGGCGGGGGCTTATTGCGGCGCTCCATAGATATCTGCCAACGTCTACACAAACATTAGAGGGGAAACGGGGAAACAAAATTACAGAAATCTGCTAAGTTTGACAAATGGCGGCCTCGGCTTTGCCACTAGCTATTAGCCAGCAATGATTAATAAGTGGGAAAATAATTGCACTTCATTGAGATTGATGACGCCCCATTTAACCTCCACTCTCATCCCGGCTGTGCCGCCGAGCGCCGAGATGAGCCTCGGACACATTACTGCTCTGCCGGCCTCGTTGGAGCGCGCGCACACACACACACACACCCAATTACTGAGGCACGTGGCTGCGCGAGGGCCCGTAATGATCCTGCGGGGCTTTTAAAGAAGCCTCCCAGCGCCGCGATCATAAGTTCATTGTTAGTAAGTGAAAAACAATGATCTCAGCACCAGGAGGCCTCTGGGAGCGTCTCGCTGCACCAATATAGAAGCATTTAAGTCAAACACCACGGGGAATTAACGACAGCCGAGTCACCATTAACTCCCACGCTAACGAGTTTGGGAGCCTCCTGTACGACGCGTCTGATTGCCTTCGCCCGTCTCCTCGCCTCCGCTGCCCCGCAACGACGGCGTCCGTCTCCTGTGCCCGGACGCGATATTTTGGCGGCCGGGACGCGAGCAAAACGGCGTCTCATCCCCTCTCTGGCGTAAGAGACGCGGCCAAGGTTATTAAAGAAGGATGTAGCCGAGCAAGATGGCTGCTGCCGTGACCCGCGGCGCTGTGGAGAGATAAATGGTTGACCCAGCCCGGTGTCAGGTTAGGATTGATGCCACTATCAGCCCCACTGCTTTCCCAATGATTTTCTCAAATCTCTGATAGAGTGTGTTATCTAGTTACTGGCATGAGGGCAACGGCCCGCAGGCACGGAGAAGGTCAATCTATGAGGACAATCTTTGTTGGACTAAATGAGAAAAAAGACCTCACAAAAAAGAATAAAAAGCAGCTGCTAGGTCTCTGGGATAAGATAAGCCAAATTACTTCTCTTTAGTAGGATCGGCCCGGGGCCGAACATCGGGGGGGGGGGGAGGAGAAGTGAAGCCAGGCGGCGGCTGCGCTCTCAAACTTTCATGTTGGAAATTTCACCTGGAACCTTCCCGGACTTCCCGGGATAACGAGCAGCGGCGCCTTCATCTGCATTCCGCTCGTCACCGATTCGCCTCCTCGTGCGGCGGTTTGACTAATAGCTGGTAATTTAGCGGCCGAGGAGCCGATCGATGATTCTGGGGTCAATAATGATGGAGAGGCGGGCGAGGGAGGGCGATGATTCCACTCTGGTGGAGAAAAATGAAGGTGTGGACGTGGCCTCGGGGGGGGGATGTCCACAGGTGATGAGCGGGGAGACAGATAACACGCCAACGCCCCCTCGGCGTGATTCACAGCAGCGCCATTCACACACGAGCCGATCTTCATCTTCATCATCACGTGGAAAGAGTTTTTAAAATAGTTGGCGTTGGCGGCGCCAGCGTGCTCGCGCTGCGTGTTGGGACCAGAACCCATCGCTGTTTCAGATATCCATCCTGACACATTCCGCCTCCTCCCACATCTTTGCACAGAAAAGCACCAACAGATGTTCCAGAGGGTGCAGATGTGAAGATCAAGCTAGGACAGGAAACCCCCAAACACGGAGATCTCGTCCTCGATTCCTCCAGTAGGAAAAAAGATCAAAAAAGAGGCTTCTGGGAGCAGAGGGAGTGAGGAGGCTCCAGAAGGACATGGATCAGAACCTGGGTCCTCTACCACTGACCCGTCTCCAGGTTTCATCCACGTTCCCGGACCAGCAGAGCCCGTCCTGCCCTCACATTCACGCGTCTGCACCATCTTTTTCTCCTCTTTTTCAACAACATCGTCCGGATGTGCAGCGTTCACGCGGAATTGTGGCTCCGCACTGAAAAATGCATAAAAAAAAACAAGAAAATGGCCAATTTAAGAAGAGTAGTTTGGGCTTTGATTGTATGGAACCGACCTCTAAAACCTTTAAACCTCACGACCTCCTCAGGACAATGTGGCCTGGCAGATCTACTTCACAGGTCGTTGCTTCTCGTCCCAGAGAAATAAAGCAGCCCGGAGCGTCCCGGTGAGACACAAATGGGCTTTAAACTACCAGCAATGCAAACACATCAGAACTTCTCCGCGGGACGGCGGGAGAGGGGAGATTCACACGTGCTGACGGGCAACGGCGCCGCTGACAGATTCCCAGCGGTTGAGCGTCGACGCCCCTTCCAGCTCCGGTTTGAAGGGTCGAGGAGTTTGTTTCTTCATAATGAAAGTGGGAACGTCGTCCAACCTTCCTGCAGGACCAAAACGTGTGAGGGGAGATTTCATCTTCGGATTTGGAAGAACAGACGCAGCT
This sequence comes from Takifugu rubripes, assembly GCF_901000725.2. Taxonomy (NCBI): domain Eukaryota; kingdom Metazoa; phylum Chordata; class Actinopteri; order Tetraodontiformes; family Tetraodontidae; genus Takifugu; species Takifugu rubripes. The sequence continues at coordinate 12,433,432 of NC_042300.1, read as the reverse complement.
GCTGTGATCTCCTGTTTCAGAGGAGTTGAAGGTGCTTTACTTGATGCAACAGGGGCTTTTACGTCTGGCGTTACTATGGAAACAACAGCTGTAGTTTTCATTTAGTCTCTCTTCTAGAGTGTAAGATTAAGATGGACTTAAGATGGAGTGTAAAGTTAAAGTCACGTTGGGCTCATTTAAATAGAACAAATCTGTAATTCCCCCTCACACGGTGCCTCTGTGGTTCCTGGGAACTTCTGACGTTCTCTCAGGCCTTCTGCAGCACCAGCCTGGGTCTTCACGGCTGCCTCCTCCTCCTCCTCCTCCTCCTCCTCCTCCTCCTCATCATCATCACGTTATTGATACACGATCAACAACCCTTTAATGTCCAAACCAGTTGGGAACTTTGTTGGCTTGTTACCCTGACAACAGGGACCTCGGCCTGGACTCAGGGCTGTTTTTCTGAGCAGGACCTGAGCAGTTTGTCCACAGCACTCTAAGTGGATCGGGTTCCTGTCAGAGCGGAGCGTTTGGACATTGATAAATTTCCTCCTATTGGGATCAATAACTCTTACCTCTGAGCCCAGGGCGGCTCCAGAGTGGGACGTCATAATTACTCTGTCAGACTGAAGGCCGGGCTGTGTTAAGACTGAAGAGCCCGTGTGTGTGTGTGTGTGTGTGTGTGTGTGTGTGTGTGTGTGTGTGGGCCCAGGTGAGGCTTTGTTGGCTGAGCTGGACTTGTGACTGGCAGTGATTGACAGCTGGGCAGCCCGCCTCCTCCTTCCTCCTCCCACGGCACTTTTTGAGGCCTGTCATGGCGGCCAATCAGTGACGTGATCTGACAGCTGTCCTGACACCATCGCTCTCTCCCTCTCCCTCTCACACACACACACACACACACACACTCACACACACATCCAGCAGCTGGACCACCCAGCTACATTTCTGAACTTTTATTACATCCGTACTGTTAGTATAAGAAATAAAAAAGAAAGCCTAAATGTCATAAATCAGGCCTGAGAAGAGTGTTTGCTCACAGATTAGCAGCGACGATTAGCTCCAACCACAACAACACGGTGGGGATGACGGGCCCCTCACGTCGATCACGTTAATCAAATTAACATATGCAGCGTTCCTGCGAGGCCCCTCAGATCGGCAGATGTAATGATGCTTTATTTATTCAGTTCCAGAGGAGGACGGGAATCGCCTCCATCTGCTCCATCAGACGCCGCCGCTCCGGCGCCTCCCTCCACGCTAGCGCTCGCTCGCGTCTCGCTTGGTTCCTCTGTGCATGTGGCCCATCTCCGAGTGGCTGCATCGCTCTCCGAGAAGTTGCTCGTGTTTGTGCGCCCAAACGGAGCTATTTGTAGAGTAAAGGTGGGTCAGGTGGCGAGACGAGCAGCTCTGCAGCCGCCACCAGGATACAACAATACTAATAATAATAACAACAATAATAAAGGCACTAATAACCTCAGCCCTCATTTAGACATCAATACTAATCACCCTCATTTGGAGGACAATAATAATAATCGGGCTCATTTGGAGGACCGTCTCTCCACAGAGCTCTGACTGCCTTTGGGGTTGGTTGGTGCTTAACCTAATGATAACAGTCATGATTCATGGCTCAGCTCTCCCCCCTGCATGCTGCTCTCACTCCACATGAAGACAGAGAGAGAGAGAGAGTGTGTGTGTGTGTGTGTGTGTGTGTGTGTCTGCAAGTCCTCATTCTCCTGCACATTAGAAGAATCTGGGTCTGGTTCTCAGGCCAGTCGTAGGCGCCATAGATGATCACATCCAACAGAGGGCAACATGGCAGCTAAAGGAGCTAGCGTTAGCGTTAGCGTTGGCTGAAGTCTGTTGTCAACTCTTCTGGAGCTGCTTATTTCTTCTGTGGATGATGATTAGAGGAATCTTTTCCATTTGGAGATAACAAACAGTTCAAATTCTCTGTAAAGCAGAAAAACAAACACATAAACCATCAAAATCCAGAATTAATCTGGGAAACGGTTTCATTGCCAGATTTTTGCAACCTTTGTGCACTTCAAACGTTAGCATGGAAGCCGTAGATGATCCATTTATTAATGGACTTGTTCCATATTTCGACTGTTACCATTAAAACGAGCTGTCCAGGGTCAACAGGCGGAAAAGTCAGCTCTTCCCTTTAGGGAGGATGCTGACTTGTTCACACACTCAAAAATATGAGCCTTCACGTATCAAATTTTTGCTTCCGTGGACAGGAAATACAATAAATTCGTGATTTCTGTGTCATCAAACAACAGCTTTTATGAGGTGTGCTTCGGTTGTGCGTCCCGGCGATGTCCGACGTCGTCCTGCCCTGTTTTTCCAGAGCCAGTTGGGCACGCCGGCTCGTGGCGTTCTGTAATTCCTCACGAGTCCCGCTCATCCCATCAGCCGCTCAGTCTTTGAACTCTTGGCGGCTCCTGCAGAACGAGACAGAAAATGGGGACAGAGATGGAATTGTCCGGCACTGATTCGCTGTAAAAAAAAAATAAAAAAATAAAAAGCTCGGACGGAAGATCGTTTCAGCTCCGCTCGGGAAGATCAAAAGCTGTGGCGGCAGAGAGCAGGCGCGGGAGGAGATGGTATCGGAGGCTCTCATTTCTCTCACAGGCGAGTGTGAAATGGCTTCATCTGTTGTGGAGACTCACAGCAGACGCCATTATACGCCACTGTACCCTGACCTGCCGCGCTTTGTCCTGCGTGGCGGCAGCTACGGGCCACAGAGACGCCTCAGCTGGGTCCAAACCACACGTGGGAGAAGATATTGCCTGTTTCTGCGGTATTATGTCATCATTACTGCCAGCGCAGGTGAGAGTCGGCCTTCATCCAGCTAAAATAAATGATAATGTGTCTTGTAAAACATAGATAAAGTAAAAGAAGCCTCCTCCCCCTCCTCCTCCCCCTGTCCGACCATCGTCAGGAGCCTCCCTTGATGTGAGCCTGGTCCCGCTCAAGGCTTCTTCCTGTTCAAAGGAGGTTCCCTGATCCTGATCTGAGGGTCTCTGTCCAGCACCTGGAGACGCTCTCGCCTGCGACAGACGTAGCAACAAAGCTAACGCGAAGCACATTGAAGGGAGCAGAGTTCCCTTCAACAGAGTTCTCATGCTGGAGACATTGGCGGCTGCATGATTCAGCATATTTGAGATGTTGTCATGGTGACAAGCCTCCGGAATCATATCTCAGAAGAGAAGACCAAAGGTCAAAGGTCATTTCCAACCTTTTGCCTTTCAGTCCGAGCTCTGCAAAGAGTGGAAGATCACAGAGCTCAGACGCGTTCTTGGTGGGATCGTTTATAGGTCACCACAAGCAGGACTCAGACCCAGACCCAGAGGATTTAAACCCGCAACTCTTAAAGAACCAGCCGAGGTGCTAATGAACTCCAGCTCCGGCCTGAACTAACTGGTTTTAGGTCCTGGAGGAAAGGCCGCCAAACTTTGAGATCTTGAATAATTGAACACGAAGTATCATAAATCTGCTTGATCATCTCGGGAACAACAGCTAACAGGCTGTAATGGCATGGATGGCATGGATAGCTTTCCCGGCGTCGCTGCTAACGCTCTGGTAGCGAGGGGGGAGGAAAATGAGAGAAGAAGAGGGACAAAGGAGGAAGCATAACAAGATGATAACACCAGGATTTCCCTCCTCTTTCTTCTCTTTCCTTCATCTCTTGTCTTCATTTCCTCTTCATTAAGAGGAGCCCGAGCCAGGCTGTAATGCAGCGCGTTGTCTGTGAGAGCCTTCATCCTCTGCATCCCTCTCTCCTGCTCCTGCTCCTGCTCCTGCTCCTCCTCCTGCGCCTCCTCCTGCTTCTCCTCCTCCTCCTCCATCTGTCTTTTCTTCTTCACTATCCCTCTTCCTGTCTTCCTCCTGCCGTCTCCCTTGAACACCGTGTTTAGCTGTTTAAGCTGATGACACGGAGAATATCGTGAGTTGAAAGGCTGGTTCACACACACACACACACACACACACACACACACACACACACACACACACACACACACACACACACTTGCCCAGAGCAAAAGGCCGCAGGCAGTCTCTTTCCAGCTAGCCAGGGGCAATCATTCTGCTTCTATGATACTTAAACTGTGAGATGTCAGGAAACATTAGGCCTTAAAAAACACGGCAGATACACTCTGACAACACACACACACACACACACACACACACACACACACGCACACGCACACGCACACACACACACACACACACACACACACACACACACACACACACAGACACGCACACGCACACACACAATTCCAGTTCCTTCCAACTCCAGCATACCACTTCGATCCACAGAAATGGAACAATGTAGAACTTGCTGTGATTGATTTTTCCTTTAATATTTTCAATACTGTGGTTTGTCGTCACTCTAAAGCTGCGTTTAGAGCCTCTAATTGGATAATGGCTGCGAGGCAACCTTCAGCTGGCAACACCTGAGCTAACGAACGCAACGAGGAGCATCTCATTTCTTAAACATCCGGGTCCAGAGACGCATCACTGGGTCAAATCACACATGCAGGCAGAGGAAACATCTCAGGGGTTTCAGAAACACCTAAAATTGGGTTGAGAACTGTCCAACGCGTTATCAAAACTGGAAGGATAGTGGGGAGCGCCGTCTTCGGGAAGAACTGTGGTCAGATCCTGAAGGATAGTGATCGGACGCCGCTCAACCGTTTGGCGAAATCAAATAGAACAGCAACGGTGGAACTCAGCGCTGTGATGGAGAGTGGGTTTGGGTTGGGACACACGCGAGACAGGAACGCCGCGGTCCGACATCCCATCATCAACACAAGATCTGCCTGGGTGAATGTGTCCATAATCAAAGCTAGCGGCGGGCCAGGGCGTGCGTGACCCAGCCGTGGAAACGGGCCAACGTCATGTCGCCAACCGTCCCGTCTCTGTCCTTATTTCCTGTTAACCCTAACCCTTATTTCCTGTTAACCCTAACCCTAACAGGAAGTTAACCCTAACCCTTATTTCCTGTTAACCCTAACCCTTATTTCCTGTTAACCCTAACCCTTATTTCCTGTCTGCCTCTGTGATTCGCCCACGCCACTTTGACACTCTGCGTCTCCATAAACACGATTTACCGACGTCCAACTCCGTCCTCGGAACTGCTGAGGGCGAATCGTTTGTCAGCTTTAGCCGCAGCTCGCGGCCCGTTTCTGGGTCCGTCTCCGTCTTGGGGCCAGTGGAAGTTTTTCAGAGTTTTAATAACAAACATCTGACCTCAGGATTTAGGAGGCTCTGCGCTGGAAGACTTTGCGTATCCGTGCAATAACTCCTACATTTTCCCCCAAAATCGAGCAGCTATCTGCGTATGAGTGGAGACGCAATCAGTCCTCAGAGCTCCGCTCAGATATTAGCCTTTAATGAAACCCACATTTTTCCCTATCAGGGCCGAATCGCTCCCAAATCTGCTGGAACGGTGGGACTGGCTGGTGTTTTGATATGCTCTTTATTAGTTTGTTTTCTTTTCATTCCTTCTTTCCCCCCACTTAAGGTTTCAATCCCTGCCTGAGCCCTTCGTGCCAGGCAGCAGAGGACGGACGGCTGCTCCGCCGTGTGAATCCGACTCTGCTGATCTCCGCTGGAGACGAGAGCCGGGGAGCTCCTGGGGAACGGATTCCAGCGGGATCGTTTTCATTTCGACATCTACGGACGCGTTTCTGAATCTGTGGCGCAACTAAGCAACAAAGATCTGCAACTGCCTCTCGGGACACGTTGGACGGTTCTGAAGAGTGGCCAGTTCTGGAGAACCCACCGAGAGATTTCCATCAGCCTCCAGGGCCCCGTCCAGCGCCGCAGAGTCCAGTTCCAGAGCCCAGTTCCAGAGTCCAGTTCCAGAGTCCAGTTCCAGAGATCCGCTGCATTACTGCAGGAAACCAGACGCAGGTGGGACACTGACAGGAAGTTGACCCGAAACAGGAAACGCTGGTCACAGGTGGTGTGAGATCACTGATCATTTATCAGCGCTCGATGTGAGGAATCGGCCCGGTTGTGTCAGTTTAGATGGAGCAGAACTGGACTCGTTTGTTGAGCCTTTAAATGAAGAAAGGACATTTTCCTTCCTCACATCAAAAACACTCCTGGGAACGGAAGCGTTTCTTATTCTGATTCAAGCCTTAAGAAACATCTGTTGACATGTTTGTGAACCTGAGTGTTTATATAATCCCCTCACATCTGCTCCATAAGTCCGGCCAATTTACTCAAATACTCCAGCAAACCTTAATCTCATAACAGCCCCCGGGGTGTTTTCAGAAGTGTTCTTACAGAAGCTCAAAGACCCGAATAAACCACACGATTCTCCAGCATCACACACACACACACACACACACGCACGCACGCACGCACGCACGCGCGCACGCGCGCACGCGCACACACACACGTATATTGCTGATATATATTTACTTGAGGATGCTAATCAAGCTTTTTATCTGCAGGTAAAACCAGAGTGTAAAACAGCAGCAGAGGTAAAAGTTTCCAGCAACAGTCAACCTTATTGAATCCAACATACAGTATTAACACACAGACACGAAGGTCCAGCCTGGTGCGTGTGCGTGAGTGTGTGTGTAGGTGTGCACGCGTGTGGCCGCAGGCCCACATGTTGTTAATTGGATAATGAGGTACAATGACAAATCCCTGTTGCTACCACAATAAGGTGCTGCTGTCCAGGTTTAATATCACAGAGACCTGCTGTAATGCTGTTTACTCTCTCTCTCTCTCTCTCTCTCTCTCTCACACACACACACACACACACACACACACACACAGAAAATCTGCTGTGGTTCTTCCTTCCAGCAGCCAATCAGAGAGCCAAAGATTCCCCTGCAACATGTCAGATCTCTGCTCCTCCTCTTGCTGCTCTTTTCATTCGTCTTCAGTCTTTGTTCCTCTTCTCTTGACATAAATAAAGACAGACTGTAGCTGCTGCTGCTGTAGCTGCTGCTGCTGTAGCTGCTGCTACTGTAGCTGCTGCTGCTGTAGCTGCTGCTACTGTAGCTGCTGCTGCTGCTGCTGTAGCTGCTGCTGCTGTAGCTGCTGCTGCTGTAGCTGCTGCTACTGTAGCTGCTGCTGCTGTAGCTGCTGCTACTGTAGCTGCTGCTGCTGCTGCTGTAGCTGCTGCTGCTGTAGCTGCTGCTGTAGCTGCTGCTACTGTAGCTGCTGCTGCTGCTGCTGTAGCTGCTGCTGCTGTAGCTGCTGCTGTAGCTGCTGCTGCTGTAACTGCTGCTGCTGCTCTGCTGCTGCTGTAGCTGCTGCTGTAGCTGCTGTAGCTGCTGCTGTAGCTGCTGTAGCTGTGGTACTGTAGCTGCTGCTGCTGCTGTAGCTGCTGCTGCAGCTGCTGCTGTAGCTGCTGCTACTGTAGCTGCTGCTGCTGTAGCTGCTGCTACTGTAGCTGCTGTAGCTGCTGCTGCTGCTGTAGCTGCTGCTGTAGCTGCTGCTGTAGCTGCTGTAGCTGCTGCTGTAGCTGCTGCTGCTGTAGCTGCTGCTGTAGCTGCTGCTGCTGCTGTAGCTGCTGCTGTAGCTGCTGCTGTAGCTGCTGCTGTAGCTGCTGCTGTAGCTGCTGCTTCTGTAGCTGCTGCTGTCGCTGCTAGTAAAGCCAGTAAAACCTGTACTACAGTGTGATTTCATCAACCATGAGTATGATGCTGAGACCTCCTCCTACGTTTTTTATTATATCTATTTATTATTTCATTTTTGTAACCTCTTTAGGCATCCAGGTCACATGTGTGACTGTTCACAGTCTCAAACAAGCAACTGACTTTATTGAGAAGAAAGTAGAGGAAGAAGGAGAAGCAGGATAAGGGTTTGACCCTCAATGTGAAGGATGCAGATGTGGAGAACTTCTAAAGCACATACCTGGAAGTACACACTCGCCGCCATGGCTGCAGCTGCTGCTGCCACCGGCCAAGGTGAAATGCATCATGGGACATCTAGATGTCTCGTCTGATGCTAAATAAAATGGGAGGAGCAAGTCCACATGGCGCCGACTCCACAGTTTAGAACGTACTTGGCAGTTTGTATACTTAGAAACGGAACTGTACCGGAGAAAACCCGAACAAGTACGCATATTGACACCTCTGCCACCACAAACCGGACCGCTACGCAAAAATGTTCAGGGACTGAGGTCGAAAGGTCGCCCAGAGAGGGGAGGTCCCCTGGAGTGACGCTGACGCTGCTCTGTTTCTTCTGCCTGTCGATCATCTCTCTTCTTGATTCTTTTGTCTCTCCTCGGCCTCCCTGGTGTCCCCTCCTTCCGCCATCCCCTCCTCTCTTGCTCTCCTGTCTTCTCACCTCTCTCTGCAGGGCTATAACAGAGAGGATGATGGGCCATAACTCATCGGGAGCCGCTCGGCCCCAGACGTGCTCGCATTAATTGGACGTCCATATTAAATGGAAAATGAGAGCGGCGCTGAGGGAAAAAGTGAATGACTGACTCTCTGCTGCTATTGACCTATGGCGAAGAGATGCTGCCCTTTTCCTCGGCGCTCTCCCTCGCCCAGTTTTCTCTGCTCCCGTCAGCGTGATGGATCTCAAAGCATTCATTTTCTGACCCCTCACCTGGAAGCAGATTAAGCGCTCTGACTCAATCGGGCTGTTAATGGGGGCGCCAAAAGTTTATGAGGATTTCTGGTAAAGGCCAGGGAAATTAGATTGTAAGCTAACAGATTTATTGCTCTGTTTCAACACATTGTAAAAAGATTATAGGACCCGGAGGCAGGTTGGAAGGACGGAGGGGCCGCGCCGCGCCGCCCCGGCGTGAAGGAGACGCACGGCAGCGGGAATGACAGAGTCCTGCTCTCACATTTAGCAGCTATTCTACACTGACAGGGAAGACAAGCACGTCTGTCAGGAGAGGATAAGCTGGTGCGTGACCGTCACCTGAAGGACAGATGTTTAGACATGCCCGCCAGCCCGGAGCTCTGCTCCGGGTCACCTCACCTCACCTGACGCCGTTTGGTCTCGGTGTCTCATCCGTTTTGTCATGTTTCTCTGTGGAACCCCGGTCGAAGCAGGTCTGGGGGAAAATGAATCAACAGCACGTTCAGGTTTGGTTGGACACGTTCCAGGTTTTCCAGGCGCTGACACACGTGAAGCTCGGTTCCAAACCCTGCGTCCTTCCGGTTGTGGCTCCTCCAGCCATCATTAGACACGTCCTCACACGGCCTCATCTGAGCGAACATCACCGATAATCCGAGTGATTGGAGGTATTGAACGTGGCCCCTCATCTGCAGCTACACTCAGGAAGTGGCAGAGCGGAACGCCACCGAACGCCAGGCGGAAGGATGAACGTTGAATCCGGTCGGAAACGTGGTGACGAAGCTTAATCAGCCCTGAAAGCCGAGCTTTGAACCTGCACAGCGAAGGCTGACAGATCAGGTGTCCTCCATATGAAAGCTCCAGAACGTGTGGAGTTCTGGTGCTGAGAGATTCTGCTCTGACACATTTAGAGCTGTCATTTGGGATTGGGATCACAAGTGTGCCCGATGGCCGTCCTGCTCGCCTTGAACGCGTCTGTTTCATCGCTCGTGACCTTTCACTTCGCTCCTCGCGTCACTCGAGCGCGTCCTCGCTGAAGTCCAGCGTCCAGGCGAACGCGGTCCTCGTGGAGCTTCAGCTGCTGCGTGGAGTCACGGCAGTGCAGCTCGTTCTTCTTCCGGACGGCCTTTTCCATCCGGACCTGAGTTTTCTTACTCATAGAGCTTCAGAGACTTGTGGGAAAACTCTCCTGTCTGCTTGCACATCACAAATCCCCGTCCAGGAGCTCCGGTCGGGCCAGCGGAGGCGAACGGCATTTTTGCTGCGTCAGCGAACACGAGCGGAGATGCTAACACAAACAGATTCCCCAGCGAGTTCTGCGGTGGAGGACCGGGCCGAGCCTGTTGACAGGCTGAGTGTGTCCAGATAAATTGGGCCGCGGTCTCGGTGGTTTTCAGGTTTAACCCTGTGATGTCTGCGGTTGGGCTGCATTCCGCCGCCTCTGGGTCTCGTTCTGTAGTAAATTAATTTACATTCGGAGGATTTTCTGAAGATTCTGGCTTCCTGTGGAGCCCGGCAGATCAAAGTGTCTCATTCTGCGTGTTTGATGATGTTTGATGTTTGCTTTGAGTCTGAATGTTGCTGACTTTCTGCAGTCTTTTTCTCCACTCAGCGGGGGGGGCTGCTCCCTCCTGCCTTTTTACTTTCTGCCCTGTCCTCAGCCACATTTGGTAAGTTGTATTTTACTTTCTCGCCTTCCTCCTCCCCACCTCCGATTCAGATTTCTTCTGCTGACTTGTTCTTCGTCACCTTGTAATGTCGAGCATGTGATGAAGGAGGAGGGAGCAGGAGGCCAAGTTCGGCTGTAGCCCAGAGTCGCACGGAATCTTTGAAATGCAGCCGAGGTCCCTGAACGCCTCGCGGAGTTTGCTGCTGACACTGGAAATCTGAACGTTCTGCCTTAATATCACCTATTTCTACCCTTCAATAACAGTTCATTAATAAGACTGCTGATTTGGGGGTTACAACCTCAACCTTTAACTGCCTTCAACATTTTGGTTGCTGAATATTAGCAAGGAACTATTTTGATTTCAGAAGATTCAACAATTAACTAAAACATTTATAATAATTAACTAAAAATTAAATAAATCAGACCCATTAACACCGTCAGTTTGACCATAAAATAAACACGAACACAGATTAAACCAGAATTCACCACAATGAACCGTGGTCCCTCAGTCCGCTTATAACGAGAAGGGAAAAGTGGGCGTGGCCAGAAGAATGTAAAAACTTAGAAAACCAGGGATGCAAATATAAATTCCTCCATTTATTAATGTTTGCAGACGCGAACGAGAGGAACTTTTTCCTTTGTAAATCAGATTTATTTACTAGAATCGCGTGAAGGTCGACGGGGCGAAACCACCCGCTGACATGTTATATTTGTTCCTGCGGAGATCAAAATAAGAAAGTTATCTCTCTTTCTGTGTGTGTGTGTGTGTGTGTGTGTGTGTGTGTGTGTAGACGCTGCTATTGTTAATCTGATTTGGTCCCTGGGGTGCAAACAAAGCTGACCTTCATCACCTCTCACCTCCTCCTACTCATCATCGCTGCCTCTCCATCACTGATAATAATCCCCAGTCGTTCCGCTCATTTTAAAAGGCCAATCAGTTCAAATCCTCAACACTTCCGACACGCAGACGGCCTCTTTGGTGATTGTTCTTTATTACTTTTGATTACATTTCTGCCTTGAGGATTTTAGCAGCATTTCTTGCAGATTAATCAAGTTTATTACTCACGTTGTTTCTCCATCTTGTTCCTATTTAAGGGGAAGTGAGCAGAGGGATTATTAACACAGTTCCTGACAGCTGGGGAAACACAGACGTAATATTTACTGGCGGTGTTTGTTTTAATCGGGACATTTTAGATTCTCGGGCCGTCTCGGCGGCCAGACGTCGCTCTCGGAGACGCTCTGAGCTTCCCTGTTGTTGGTTTAGCCTCGTTTTCCCAAATCCAACATGTTTAATTGTTTGTCTGAACCTGGACGCTCATCTGACCTCAGAGCCAACAGTTCGTCCGTCCGTCCGTCTCTCTCTCTGCCTTCGTCTCTGCCTCGTCCGCCCATCTCAACCTCTCCGGCTCCTCTCCCTCCCCTCTACCTGGGGCCAAGTCTTATGTAAAACACATTTATTTTTAATAGATTTTTTAATGAATTTTTTAGCTGCCTATTAATAATGCCATTAGTGGTGGCGGAGAGGCATCAGGCAGCAGCCCGGCCTGCTAATCCTGCCCCCCAGCCCTGGCAGAGGCAGCTAATGCAGGCCCCTGCTACGACTCCAAGCAGGCCTCTCTCTCTCTCTCTCTCTCTCTCTCTCACACACACACACACACACACACACGCACACACACACACACACACACACACACAGGCACAAACATGTCCTGTATATAAAGCATGCTGAACATATACACAGCATGAGAATTAACCAACACGCTGTGTGTGTGCGTGTGTGTGTGTGTGTGCGCGTGTGTGTGTGTGTGACAGAGAGAGAGAGATTCTACTTCATCATTGGTTTTTCCCGTCTTTCTCCACCTCCATCTCTTCTTCCCGCTCTTCCTCACCCATCCTCTTCCTGATAATCCTCTCCTCTTCACCTCCCACCTCATTTCTCTTTCGTTCCCTCTCTCCCTCCTCTATCTTGACCTCCTCCCTCGTTCGCCCCTCCTCCCCTCTCTACATCTTTGCCTCCTGTTTCAAACGCCTTTCTTCTCCTCCTCCCCTGGGCGCCCGGCAGGCCTGGCCTTGGTGCTCGACTCCTCACAGAGGCTTCTTACCTGGGGGCCCCTGAATGTGCACACTCGTAAACACACACACACACACACACACACACACACACACACACACACACACACACGCACCCACCCACACACATCTGTGAACGCTACAAAATTCAGAGCAGTGGGAAAAAAGCGAGCTGCTTAAATCGTTAATAGAATTTGAGTCTGGGCTCAGACGAAAATGGAGAAAAAGGTGTTAATTACTGCTGCTTTTAATGCTAATTAAATGTTTCAATTAATGGTGTGTTTGTGCCCAAAATTGTGCGTCAGGAATTGACGAGTGCCAATAAGGCGTTTGAAGGCATTAAAGGCAGATTCAGAGAGCGCGCTCTACCTCCTGGAAGCGCCACAGCCCGCAGCAGTGCAGCATGGGAAATTTCATTCATGAGGGGAAGAAAAGAGGCTGCAGTGGATTCACAGCTGCTTTCCATAAAAACTGTTCACGGCCTCCATCAAATGTTTCTGTCCGGGGCGGCGCCGGCGGACTGTTGGCGCTCCTGACGCTCCGCATGGAGGCAGCGAAATAAACAGTGTTTTTAACGGTTAAAGTGCAACTTCACGACTGAATAAACAAGTTGGAGGCAGCCTTTAAATTTCAGGTTGAAAGTATCTCAGAATGTTTGTGTCACTGAAGCGACACGAGTAGAAGAGCGCGATGAAGAAAGAGATGAATAAAACTATACAGCCTCTCTCTCCCCGCCGTTGGGACAGTTTCTCTGTCATACACAACTTTGAGGTTATTCTGATTATTTAAAGTCAAAATGATGACTTAAAGCCTAGAAATGGTTGTTTTTAATCATTATAACAACTCTTAAACGTCCTTTTCGTTCCATCTCAGTGGTCACTGATGGTGCAAGTACACACAAGGCAACATTCTGAAATAATAAATGCTCCTGTTAGCGTTCATGCTAGCGAGCATAAAGGGTAATTACGGACAAAGCATGAATAAGAAGCGCACGTTTATTGTCCTGGAAATGTCACTTGTGTTTCAAAGGTCACGTAACTCTTCCTAAACCTTCATATTTCTCTACATGGTGACCTAAATCCCAGAGCTTTGAGAATTCTGACCTGGATTTTGGTAGCATTCCCATCAGATCTGCAGCGATGTGGCTGCAGAGTCGACATCTGCTGTGACCAGAGAGGAAATGAGAGAAAAGCCCTCAGATGTGAGAGATTACACACACTTTATGTGCTCTGACTGTTTCCCTGTGAAGGAGAAAGCTGCACAAATATTTCACCTATTTCTCACAAAAAAGAGAAATGTTAT